>NW_026281089.1:0-122500 GCF_023373465.1 Oncorhynchus keta
ACATCCGTTACACCAGCACCACCGCTAACTAAGCTAGCCGTTTCAGCAGCCGTTTACATCAGCACCACCGCTAACTAAGCTACACCAGCACCACCGTTTCACATCCGTTACACCAGCACCACCGCTAACTAAGCTAGCCGTTTCACATCCGTTACACCAGCACCACCGCTAACCAAGCTAGCCATTTCACATCCGTTACACCCAGCTAACTAAGCACCGCGTTACACCAGCAAACTAGCCGTTTCACATCCGTTACATCAGCACCACCGCTAACTAAGCTAGCGGTTTCACATCCGTTACACCAGCACCACCGCTAACTAAGCTAGCCGTTTCACATCCGTTACACCAGCACCACCGCTAACTATAAGCTAGCCGTTTCACATCCGTTACACCAGCACCACCGCTAACTAAGCTAGCCGTTTCACATCCGTTACACCAGCACCACCGCTAACTAAGCTAGTTTCACATCGTTACACCAGCATCCGCTTACACCAGCACCACCGCTAACTAAGCTAGCCGTTTCACATCCGTTACATCAGCACCACCGCTAACTAAGCTAGCCGTTTCACATCCGTTACACCAGCATCACCGCTACCTAAGCTAGCCGTTTCACATCCGTTACACCAGCACCACCGCTAACTAAGCTAGCGTTTCACATCCGTTACACCAGCACCACCGCTAACTAAGCTAGCCGTTTCACATCCGTTACACCAGCACCACCGCTAACTAAGCCAGCCGTTTCACATCCGTTACACCAGCACCACCGCTAACTAAGCTAGCCGTTTCACATCCGTTTCACTAATCCGTTATCCGTTACACCAGCACCACCGCTAACACCAGCACCACCGCTAACTAAGCTAGCGTTTCACATCCGTTACACCAGCACCACCGCTAACTAAGCCAGCCGTTTCACATCCGTTACATCAGCACCACCGCAGCCGTTTAACTAAGCTAGCCGTTTCACATCCGTTACACCAGCACCACCGCTAACTAAGCTAGCCGTTTCACATCCGTTACACCAGCACCACCGCTAACTAAGCTAGCCGTTTCACATCCGTTACACCAGCACCACCGCTAACTAAGCTAGCCAGTTTCTTAGTACATCCAGTTACACCAGCACCACCGAATCAAACTAAGCTACTTTCAGATTGGGAATCATACTTAGGTAGCCCTCCCCCTCTCCTTTCAGATTGGGAATCATACTTAGGTAGCCCTCCCCCTCTCCTTTCAGATTGGGAATCATACTTAGGTAGCCCTCCCCCTCTCCTTTCAGATTGGGAATCATACTTAGGTAGCCCTCCCCCCTCTCCTTTCAGATTGGGAATCATACTTAGGTAGCCCTCCCCCTCTCCTTTCAGATTGGGAATCATACTTAGGTAGCCCTCCCCCTCTCCTTTCAGATTGGGAATCATACTTAGGTAGCCCTCCCCCTCTCCTTTCAGATTGGGAATCATACTTAGGTAGCCCTCCCCCCTCTCCTTTCCCTCCCCCTCTCCTTTCAGTGTGGGAATCATACTTGGGTAGCCCTCCCCCTCTCCTTTCAGTGTGGGAATCATACTTGGGTAGCCCTCCCCCTCTCCTTTCAGATTGGGAATCATACTTAGGTAGCCCTCCCCACCTCTCCTTTCAGATTGGGAATCATACTTAGGTAGCCCTCCCCACCTCTCCTTTCAGATTGGGAATCATACTTAGGTAGCCCTCCCCCTCTCTCTGATGACCATCTCATTCTGAGCTTCTAGTTCCACTACATTCTCTCTCTCTCTGATGACCATCTCATTCTGAGCTTCTAGTTCCACTACATTCTCTCTCTCTGATGACCATCTCATTCTGAGCTTCTAGTTCCACTACATTCTCTCTCTCTCTGATGACCATCTCATTCTGAGCTTCTAGTTCCACTACATTCTCTCTCTCTCTCTGATGACCATCTCATTCTGAGCTTCTAGTTCCACTACATTCTCTCTCTCTCTCTGATGACCATCTCATTCTGAGCTTCTAGTTCCACTACATTCTCTCTCTCTCTCTGATGACCATCTCATTCTGAGCTTCTAGTTCCACTACATTCTCTCTCTCTGATGACCATCTCATTCTGAGCTTCTAGTTCCACTACATTCTCTCTCTCTCTCTGATGACCATCTCATTCTGAGCTTCTAGTTCCACTACTCTCTCTCTCTCTCTGATGACCATCTCATTCTGAGCTTCTAGTTCCACTACATTCTCTCTCTCTCTGATGACCATCTCATTCTGAGCTTCTAGTTCCACTACATTCTCTCTCTCTCTGATGACCATCTCATTCTGAGCTTCTAGTTCCACTACATTCTCTCTCTCTCTCTGATGACCATCTCATTCTGAGCTTCTAGTTCCACTACATTCTCTCTCTCTCTCTGATGGCCAATCTAATAGGTCTGCTAATCACTGACTGACTCTCATGCTTTCAGAAACATTTGCATGACTTTACAGCAGTTTCATCTAAAGGGAGGTTTCATTCCTGTGGTCTGGGGGCTCAGAGGCAGCTGGCTGGCTGGCTGGAGATATTTCTGTAATTACACAACACAGGACCAGAAACCTTTCGCTTCCAACTGAGAGTTAGGGTGAGAGAGAAGGGAGCTTCTAGCAAGAGAGAGAGAGAGGGGGGGCAAGAAGAGAGAGGGGGAGCAAGAGAGAGAGAGAGGGAGAGGGGGTGAGAGTGAGAGAGGGGGAGACAAGAGAGCATGAGAGATAGAGGGGGCAAGAGAGAGATAGATAGAGGACCAGGCTTCCAACTGGGTGAGAGAGGGAGGGGAGCAAGAGAGAGAGGGGGGCAAGAGAGAGAGGGGGAGAGGGGGAGTGAGAGAGGGGAGGAGAGAGAGAGAGAGATAGGGGGCAAGAGAGAGAGATAGAGATAGAGGGGGTGAGAGAAAGAGCGAGAGGAGGGGTGAGAGCGAGAGAGACAGGGGGTGCAAGAGAGAGAGAGAGAGGGGGGTGAGAGAAAGAGAGAGGAGGGGTGAGAGAGAGAGGGGGGGGGGGCTTGAGAGTGAGAGTGAGAGTGGGGGTGAGAGTGAGAGACTTAAGATGAAACGGTTGGATTTGGAGGTTAGAGTGTCTTCCTGCCAAGTTAACTTCTTGGTTCCTTTGTTACAAGGCTGTTAAAAGTGAAATGGGTTCACATTGCAGCCAACCAGGAGGCTTTGGCCTCTGTCCTTCTGCACATAGCCGAAATAAACACCATTCCCATCGGTGTTGTCCTCAGCCAATCAGGAAGGATTTCACAACGGAATGTGTGTGAGGTCCCCTTTTACCTGGAGTGTACTACCGTCAACCAGGACCCATAGGAACGAGGGGACCATTAACCAGGACCCATAGGAACTAGGGGACCATTAACCAGGACCCATAGGAACTAGTGGACCATTAACCAGGACCCATAGGAACTAGTGGACCATTAACCAGGACCCATAGGAACTAGGGGACCATTAACCAGGACCCATAGGAACTAGGGGACCATTAACCAGGACCCATAGGAACTAGGGGACCATTAACCAGGACCCATAGGAACTAGTGGACCATTAACCAGGACCCATAGGAACTAGGGGACCATTAACCAGGACCCATAGGAACTAGGGGACCATTAACCAGGACCCATAGGAACTAGGGGACCATTAACCAGGACCCATAGGGACCATTAATGGAACCCTGGATAGTATATTACTGTCAACCAGGACACATAGGGACCATTAATAGAACCCTAGATGGTATTACTCTCAACCAGGACACATAGGGACCATTAATAGAACCCTAGATGGTATTACTCTCAACCAGGACACATAGGGACCATTAATAGAACCCTGGATGGTATTACTCTCAACCAGGACACATAGGGACCATCAACCAGGACCCATAGGGACTAGGGGACCATTAACCAGGACCCATAGGGACCATTAATAGAACCCTGGATGGTATTACTGCCAACCAGGACCCATAGGGACTAGGGGACCATTAATAGAACCCTAGATGGTATTACTGCCAACCAGGACACATAGGAACCATTCTGGGATGCAGATTTTGCCACTTAAATGTGTTAGAGAGCCTGAAGAAGTTTGATCAACAAGTCAAACTATTCCACAGAATAAACACAATGGTGTGTGTGTGTGTGTGTGTGTGTGTGTGTGTGTGTGTGTGTGTGTGTGTGTGTGTGTGTGTGTGTGTGTGTGTGTGTGTGTGTGTGTGTGTGTGTGTGTGTGTGTGTGTGTGTATTCATGCGTTTTAACACTGTACCCACCTGCATGGTTAGCCTCGTCTCTCTGTGGGAGCTGGTCAGCTGGCTGTGGTGAGAGTGTGTGTGGGAGGAGTGTCCAGAGGCAGGGCCTGACTGATCCCAGTAATCCTTATCCATCATCTCCTCCAGAAGATCCATGAGTTCCTCTTCCTGTCTGGGGCTGGGACCAGGGTTAGCACTGAGACCAGGGTTAGGACTGGGGCAGAGACCAGGGTTAGGACTGGGGCTGAGACCAGGGTTAGGACTGGGGCAGAGACCAGGGTTAGGACTGGGGCAGAGACCAGGGTTAGGACTGGGGCTGAGACCAGGGTTAGGACTGGGGCAGAGACCAGGGTTAGGACTGGGGCTGAGACCAGGGTTAGGGCTGAGGTTGGGACCAGGGTTAGGACTGGGGCTGAGACCAGGGTTAGGACTGGGGCTGAGACCAGGGTTAGGGCTGAGGTTGGGACCAGGGTTAGGACTGGGGCTGAGACCAGGGTTAGGACTGGGGCTGAGACCAGGGTTAGGACTGGGGCTGAGACCAGGGTTAGGGCTGAGGTTGGGACCAGGGTTAGGGCTGAGGTTGGGACCAGGGTTAGGGCTGAGGTTGGGACCAGGGTTAGGGCTGAGGTTGGGACCAGGGTTAGGACTGAGGTTGGGACCAGGGTCAGGGCTGGACTCAGTGGGTTGGGTATGGTTCTGGTACCGCTGGCTCCAGGCAGTGTTCTCGTAGCTCTTCAGGATCCTCTCCACAGCTCCGTAATTAGACCTGGAGTCAGATGGACGTAACGCAGCCAGAGTCAGGGGCTTCCAGGGCTGGTCGCTCATTACACCACGGAGTCCTGACCCCCCAGGCACACGGAGTCCTGACCCCCAGGCACACTGAGTCCTGACCCCCCAGGCACACAGAGTCCTGACCCCCCAGGCACACTGAGTCCTGACCCCCCAGGGACACGGAGTCCTGACCCCACAGATCCAGCTTTAAGGATGTCCTGCGTTGTGGTTGGGCGACTCCCAGGTTGCCCAACCTGCCTCGGCCTGAGGTTTGTAGGAGGCTGGGGCGCTGGGCCTGACTTAACGGAATGAGGCCTCCCTCCTTGGGCCTTGATGTCCCTCTTCGGACTGGCACTCACCTCTGGTCCTGGAGCCGTGTGTGTAGTCTGGGCAGGCTGCTTGTATTCACTAGAGATGGACCTGTGCAGTGTGGGCTTAGACAGGCTGTTGGGGGGTCCAGCTTTGTGTTTGACCTCAGGGCAACGCGTTGCCGGGTTAGAAGGCATGTTCCTAAACGCAACTTCTGGGTGTTGGGGTGAAAGGTCAGAGGTGGCAGGGGGGTCCAAGGTCCTGATGGTGACCCCTGGATGAGGGTCAGATGGGGGCAGGGCCTGGCTCAGTTTGATCCCTGAACTCAGCTTCTGAGCTGTGATGTCACAGATCACCTCCTTCTGTCTGACCTCTGTGGCGTGCCGTGGCGGGAGGTCAAAGTTCGTCTCCCTGGTGACCCCGTGTGTGACCTCGCCACATACCGTCGTACTGTCTGGTATGCCCCTGTTAGAGACACCCGCTGATGTAAAACTGTCCTCTACATCATCGTCCTCCATCCCTCGACCCATCTCAGCCTGGAAGAGAGTCCTGTTAAACTCAGCAGTGGCATGTTCCAGCATCATATTCCTACTGTGGCCTGGAGGGTTGGAGTCTGGAGGGTTGGAGTCTGGAGGGTTGGAGCCTGAAGGGGGTAACTCTAAGGTAAGGTCAAGACAGATGTGTGAAACTGCTAGGTCTTTGTTTTCAGGTTGTATAGGACTCTCTCTCTCGGGGCTTCTAGGACTTGTAGGTTTCTCAACGGGCCTGTAGTCGTGGATCAAGTCCCTCCCAGCAGCACTCACTATGTTGACTTCAGACAGGCTCTTCTGGACAGGCACGTAGGCGGACGACTTGCTGCTGCCGAAGCGGCTCCCGTCGCAGGACCAGCGGTTGTGGCAACAGCCCACGTTGCAATGGGAGTTAACGGGAACAGCGCAGGTGGTAAACCCGGCCTTCGTCAGAACTTTCCCCTCGTTCTCCTGCAGCATCGCCTCGAACTTCCTCACTATCGATGGGCTGCTGCTGCACTTCCTGTCTAACAGGAGACAGGGGCTGTGGCACTTCCTGCCTGAGCCACTGAGGGATTCTGGGACGTGTAGTTGTAGTTCAGGGGAGGGGCTGGCGAGGTACCATGATGTTGTCCGAGGAGGGATAGGAGGAGGAACCAGCAGAGGGGGGAGCGGAGGTGCTTCTCTCTCCCTCTCAGAGGGCTTGGATGTGGGGTCCTTGAGGTGACTGGGGCCCCTGGGGGATCCTTGAGGTGACTGGGGCCCCTGTCGGGGTCCTTGAGGTGACTGGGGCCCCTGGGGGGCTCCTTGAGGTGACTGGGGCCCCTGGTGGGGTCCTTGAGGTGACTGGGGCCCCTGGCGGGGTCCTTGAGGTGACTGGGGCCCCTGGGGGGGTCCTTGAGGTGACTGGGGCCCCTGGTGGGCTCCTTGAGGTGACTGGGGCCCCTGGTGGGCTCCTTGAGGTGACTGGGGCCCCTGTCGGGGTCCTTGAGGTGACTGGGGCCCCTGGCGGGGTCCTTCCTGATGGACAGCCAGTTCTCCTCTTCCAGGGCCCTGAGGTCAGCTACCAGCTGCGTCAGGTTGAAGGCAGGGTCCTCCATTCTCTCTCTGGTCGTAACATGATCCACCTCGGGGAAATACGAGGACTCGGTTCGACCCCTTAAGGCAGAGAGAATCAAAACACAGAGAGAAAGCAGAAGGTCATTTACATTACTAAAATACAGCGAGCATCGAAGCTATTTCAAACAATTCAACTCTAGGAGAGATCAAGCAGAATGGGCTCAGAAAGCCCAGCAAACAGCCCAGGTATTTGAAACAGTGACTCCGAGAGCAGAGGACGGAACAGAGAGAGAGAGGAGAGGAGAGGAGGGAGGGAGGGAGGGAGGAAGGGAGAGAGAGAGAGAGTAGAGGAGGGAGGGAGGAAGAGAGAGAGAGAGGAGAGGAGGGAGGGAGGAACAGAGAGAGAGAGGAGAGGGGGGAGGGAGGGAGGAGGAGAGAGAGAGAGAGGAGGAGGGAGGGAGGAAGAGAGAGAGAGAGAGAGTAGAGGAGGGAGGGAGGAAGAGAGAGAGAGAGTAGAGGAGGGAGGGAGGGAGGGAGAGAGAGAGTAGAGGAGGGAGGAAGAGAGAGAGAGAGTAGAGGAGGGAGGGAGGAACAGAGAGAGAGAGAGTAGAGGAGGGAGGGAGGAACAGAGAGAGAGAGTAGAGGAGGGAGGGAGGAACAGAGAGAGAGGAAGTCCAGACTGTTACAAAGCACAGCCAGCATCCCAGGATTCTCAGGTATTTCATGTAATGACTGGTGGCTGCTAAGGCAAATGGAGCAGACCAAGCATGCCTGGTATTTGAACCAGTGGTTCGTAATGCAACATTTAGTTCTGGATGCAGGGTTTAAAAAGCACAGGGTGTCTCCCAGGTATTTAACACAGAGAAGGGGTTAGATCCAGTCAAGTGCCATGGGGCTCCCAGCCGAGTACTGGTTAGATCCAGCTAAGTGCCATGGTGCTCCCAGCCGAGTACTGGTTAGATCCAGCCAAGTGCCATGGTGCTCTCAGCCGAGTATTGGTTAGATCCAGCCAAGTGCCAAGGTGCTCCCAGCCGAGTACTGGTTAGATCCAGCCAAGTGCCATGGTGTTCCCAGCCGAGTACTGGTTAGATCCAGCCAAGTGCCATGGTGTTCCCAGCCGAGTACTGGTTAGATCCAGCCAAGTGCCATGGGGCTCCCAGGCGAGTACTGGTTAGATCCAGCCAAGTGCCATGGTGTTCCCAGCCGAGTACTGGTTAGATCCAGCCAAGTGCCATGGTGTTCCCAGCCGAGTACTGGTTAGATCCAGCCAAGTGCCATGGGGCTCCCAGGCGAGTACTGGTTAGATCCAGCCAAGTGCCAAGGTGCTCCCAGCCGAGTACTGGTTAGATCCAGCCAAGTGCCATGGTGCTCCCAGCCGAGTACTGGTTAGATCCAGCCAAGTGCCATGGGGCTCCCAGGCGAGTACTGGTTAGATCCAGCCATCGGTAGACAGTGACTGTATCCCAAACGGAACCCTATTCCCTATATAGAGCCCTATGGCACTTGGCTGGATCTAACCAGTACTCGGCCCTATGGGCCATGGTCAAAAGTAGTGCACTATACAGGGAACAGTTTGTTGATATAGTCTTACCTCTTGTCCCCTCCGGACTTCCTGCTGATCTCATCCTGGTAGCTACACAGCTCTTCACTCACACAGGCTATCTCCTTCAGGGCCTAGAGAGAGGAGAGAGGGAGACAGAAGGAGAAGGAGGAGGGAGAGAGAGAGAAGGGGAGAGAGGGAGACAGAAGGAGAGAGAGGAGGGAGGGAGACAGACGGAGAGAGAGGAGGAAGAGAGAGAGAAGGAGAGAGAGAGAGGGGGAGAGAGGAGCGAGGGAGACAGAAGGAGAGAGAGGAGAGAGGGAGACAGAAGGAGAGAGAGGAGAGAGGGAGACAGAAGGAGAGAGATGAGGGAGAGAGAGAGAAGGAGAGAGAGAGAGAGGGGGAGAGAGGAGCGAGGGAGACAGAAGGAGAGAGAGGAGAGAGGGAGACAGAAGGAGAGAGAGGAGAGAGGGAGACAGAAGGAGAGAGAGGAGAGAGGGAGACAGACGGAGAGAGAGGAGGGAGAGAGAGAGAAGGAGAGAGAGACAGAAGGAGAGAGAGGAGAGAGGGAGACAGAAGGAGAGAGAGGAGGGAGAGAGAGAGAGAGAGAGAGAGGGGGAGAGAGGGAGACAGAAGGAGAGAGAGGAGAGAGGGAGACAGAAGGAGAGAGAGGAGAGAGGGAGACAGAAGGAGAGAGAGGAGTGAGGGAGACAGAAGGAGGGAGAGGAGAGAGGGAGACAGAAGGAGAGAGAGGAGGGAGAGAGAGAGAAGGAGAGAGAGAGGGGGAGAGAGGGAGACAGAAGGAGAGAGAGGAGAGAGGGAGACAGAAGGAGAGAGAGGAGAGAGGGAGACAGAAGGAGAGAGAGGAGAGAGGAGAGAGAAGAGAGAGAGAGGGAGAGGAGGGAGAAGGAGAGAGAGGATGGAGGGAGGGAGGGAGGGAGAGGGAGAGAGAGGAGGGAGAGGAGAGGGAGACAGAGGAGAGAGAGGAGAGAGGGAGACAGAAGGAGAGAGAGGAGGAGAGAGAGAGGGAGAGAGAGAGGAGAGAGGGAGAGGAGAGGAGAGAGGAGACAGAGAGAGGAGAGGAGGGAGGGAGAGAGAAGGAGGAGAGAGGAGGGAGGGAGAGAGGAGAGAGAGTAGAGGAGGGAGGGAGAGAGAAGGAGAGAAAGAGAGGGGAGGGAGAGAGAAGGAGAGAGGGAGAGGAGAGGAGAGAGGGAGAGAGAAGGAGAGAGAGAGAGGAGGGAGGGAGAGAGAGAGAGGAGAGGAGGGAGAGAGAAGGAGAGAGAGTAGAGGAGGGAGGGAGAGAGAAGGAGAGAGAGTAGAGGAGGGAGGGAGAGAAGGAGAGAGAGTAGAGGAGGGAGAGAGAAGGAGAGAGAGGAGAGAGGAGAGAAGGAGAGAGAGAGGAGGGAGAGAGAAGGAGAGAGAGAGGAGAGGAGGGAGGGAGAGAGAGAGTAGAGGAGGGAGGGAGAGAGAAGGAGAGAGAGAGTAGAGGAGGGAGGGAGAGGAGAGAGAGAGAGAGAGGAGGGGGAGAGAGAAGGAGAGGAGAGAGGAGGGAGAGAAGGAGAGGGAGAGAGAAGGAGAGAGGGAGAGAGAAGGAGAGAGGGAGAGAAGGAGAGAGAGAGTAATAGGAGGGAGGGAGAGAGAAGGAGAGAGGGAGAGAGAAGGAGAGAGAGAGTAGAGGAGGGAGGGAGAGAGAAGGAGAGAGGGAGAGTAGAGGAGAGAGGGAGAGAGAAGGAGAGAGAGTAGAGGGAGAGAGAAGGAAAGGGAGTAGAGGAGGGAGGGGGAGAGTGAGGATGGAGGGAGGGAGGGAGAGAGAGGAGGGAGGGAGAGAGAAGGAGAGAGAGAGAGGAGAGAGGGAGACAGAAGGAGAGAGAGGAGGGAGAGAGAGAGAAGGAGAGAGAGGAGAGAGGGAGACAGAAGGAGAGAGGGAGACAAGAGAGTAGAGGAGGGAGGGAGAGAGAAGGAGAGAGAGAGGAGGGAGGGAGAGAGGAGAGAGAGTAGAGGAGGGAGGGAGAGAGAAGGAGAGAAAGAGTAGGGGAGGGAGAGAGAAGGAGAGAGGGAGAGTAGAGGAGAGAGGGAGAGATTCTCCAAGGAGATGAGAGCTCAGGAGTGTTGAGAGTCAAAGGATCCAGAGTAGAGGAGGGACGGAGAGAACCAGAGAGTTAGAGGAGGGAGAGAGATGGAGAAAGGAACGAGGGAGGCCCAGAGAGGACATGAGAGACTTCCTAGAGACAGAGAGATTCAACCAGGGAGAGAGACAGTTCCTCTGGAGAGACAAGGTGAGATTCCGCCAGTGAGGACAGTGAGAAAGGAGAGAAGGAGAGACGGGATTCAACCAGGTGATTGGGTGAGAGAAGGGGAGAAGAGAAGGATTCAACCATGTGAACAGTGAGGGTGGGAAAGAAGGATTCAAGAGGGAGAGAAGGAGAAAGAGTAGAAGGTTCGGGAGATCTCAACCAGTGAGGGAGAGTGAGAAATGATGTAGAAACAAGGATTCAGAGAGTGAGTGGAGAGAGAAGGAAAGGGAGTGATTCAACCAGTGTGGGACAGAGAAATGATGTAGAAACGCTGGAAGAAAGTGGAGTAGATTCAAATGATGGAGAAACAAGTGGATTCAACCAGTGGTGGACAGTGAGAAATGATGAGAGAACCAGTGGAGGGAGAGAGAAATGAGAGAAAGAGTGGATTCAACCAGTGTGTGAGACAGTGAGAAATGATGTAGAAACAACGGGATTCAACCAGTGTGAGGAGGGTGAGAAATGATGAGAAACAACGTGGATTCAACCAGGTGTGGACAGTGAGAAATGATGAGAAACAACGTAGATTCAACCAGAGTGTGGACATTACTGAAGACCAAAATAGACTTCAGAGGGTGGAACAATGTGGTGACTTCATTGAGGGTGTGTAACAGTGAGAAATGATGTCAAACAATGTGGATTCATCCAG
Organism: Oncorhynchus keta; assembly: GCF_023373465.1. NCBI lineage: Eukaryota > Metazoa > Chordata > Actinopteri > Salmoniformes > Salmonidae > Oncorhynchus > Oncorhynchus keta. Next base: position 11,363 of record NW_026281089.1, read on the forward strand.
TGTGTGAACAGTGAGAAATGATGTAGAAACAACTAGATTCCACCAGTGTGTGGAGGAGAAATGATGTAGAAACAACGTGGATTCAACCAGTTTAGAGGGAGAGTCTCTGTCAACCCCTCGCAGGATGGCCTCCAGTTCCGCCATGTCCACTTCCTGGTTACCGACACAGTCGTCATAGTTACAGTGGAAATCCTCTGTAGAAACAACGGTGATCCAACCAGTCTGTGGACAGTGGAAATGATCGTTGCCGTGGATTCGACCGGGGTGGACGCGTTGGTTGGTGGGCTCTGATTCAACCTGCTGTCTGGGGATCGAGAAATGATGTCGAAACATGCTGGATCCTGTGCTGGTGGTATGTACGCTGACATGCAGGGTGACTTCCTCTGTAATCTCTCCGACAGGTTCTCTCATCTCCCCAGATACCTAACGCCTCACCTTCACCTCCTTGTACATCTAGGAAGAGAGAGTCATATCATTTAAATGACATAGAAACAACGTGGATTCAACCAGTGTGTGGACAGTGAGAAATGATGTAGAAACAACGTGGATTCAACCAGTGTGTGGACAGTGAGAAATGACGACTAGAAACAACTCACTCCTCAGGATACACACCCAGAGAAACACACAACTCACTCCTCAGGATACACACCCAGAGAAACACACAACTCACTCCTCAGGATACACACCCAGAGAAACACACAACTGTGTGAACAGGATACACACCCAGAGAAACACACAACTCATCCTCAGGATACACACCCAGAGAAACACACAACTCACTCCTCAGGATACACACCCAGAGAAACACACAACTCATTCCTCAGGATACACACCCAGAGAAACACACAACTCACTCCTCAGGATACACACCCAGAGAAACACACCCAGAGAAACACACAACTCACTCCTCAGGATACACACCCAGAGAAACACACAACTCACTCCTCAGGATACACACCCAGAGAAACACACAACTCACTCCTCAGGATACACACCCAGAGAAACACACAACTCACTCCTCAGGATACACACCCAGAGAAACACACAACTCACTCCTCAGGATACACACCCAGAGAAACACACAACTCACTCCTCAGGATACACACCCAGAGAAACACACAACTCACTCCTCAGGATACACACCCAGAGAAACACACAACTCACTCCTCAGGATACACACCCAGAGAAACACACAACTCACTCCTCAGGATACACACCCAGAGAAACACACAACTCACTCCTCAGGATACACACCCAGAGAAACACACAACTCACTCCTCAGGATACACACCCAGAGAAACACACAACTCACTCCTCAGGATACACACCCAGAGAAACACACAACTCACTCCTCAGGATACACACCCAGAGAAACACACAACTCACTCCTCAGGATACACACCCAGAGAAACACACAACTCACTCCTCAGGATACACACCCAGAGAAACACACAACTCACTCCTCAGGATACACACAACTCACTCCTCAGGATACACACCCAGAGAAACACACAACTCACTCCTCAGGATACACACCCAGAGAAACACACAACTCACTCCTCAGGATACACACCCAGAGAAACACACAACTCACTCCTCAGGATACACACCCAGAGAAACACACAACTGACACACCTCAGGATACAAACCCAGAGAATGACCACAACTCCTACCACCCCCAGAGAAACACACAATCTGGAGAAATACACAGAATGGATGCACTCCCAAAGAAACACACAACTCTCTCCTCTGGATACACACCCAGAGAAACACACAACTCACTCCTCTGTGTCTCAGTGAAACACACAACTCTGTGTCTCTGATACACTCTCTGTGTCTCAGGATCCAGTGAAACACACAACTCTCTCAGGATACACACCCAGAGAAACACACAACTCACTCTGTGATCTGAGAAACACACAACTCTCTCAGGATACACACCCAGAGAAACACACAACTCACTCCTCTGTGATACACACTCTGTGAAACACACAACTGTGTCTCTCAGTGACTGTGTCTCTGTCTCTCACACACTCAGAGAAACACACAACTCTGTCCTCTGTCTCTCTGTCTCTCTGTGATGTCTCTGTGTCTCTGCCTCTCTGTGTCTCTGAAACTCACAACTCTGTCTCTCTGTCTCTGTACACTGTGTCTCTGAGTCTCTGCCTCTCTGTGTCTCTGCCTCTCTGTGTCTCCACACCTCTCAGGATGAAACACACAACTCTGTGTCTCCTCAGGATACACTCAGTGAAACACACTGTCTCTCTGTCTCTGTGTCTCTCTACACTCTGTGTCTCTGAAACACACAACTCTGTGTCACACCTGCCTCTCAGTGTAAACTGTGAAACACACAACTCTCTGTCCTCTGTCTCTCTGATACACTGTCCTGTGAAACACACAACTCTCTCTGTCTCTAGGATACACTCCCAGAGAAACACACAACTGTGTCACTCCTCTCTGGATACACACCCAGAGAAACACACAACTCTGTGTCTCCTCTCAGGTCTCTCTGTGTCTCACAACTCTGTGTCTCTGTGTCCTGAGAAACTCTGTGTCTCACAACTCTCTGTGTCTCTGCACTCTCTGTGAAACCACTCTGTGTCTGTGAAACTCTGTGTCTGTGCCTCTCTGTCTCTCTGTGATCTGCCTCTCTGTGTCTCTGTGTCTCTCTGTGTCTCTGTGTCTCTCTGTCTCTGTGTCTCTGTGTCTCTGACTCTCTGTGTAAACACACTCTCTGTGTCTCTGTCTCTGTGTCTCTCTGTCTGTGTCTCTGTGTCTCTGTGTCTGAGGACTATCTGTGAGAAACATGTGCCTCTCTGTGTGAGGTCAGGACTATCTGTGGTAAACTGTCTCTCTGTGAGGTCTCTGTGTCTCTGTGTCTCTGTGTCTCTGCCTCTCTGTGTCTCTGCCTCTCATGTCTCTCTGTCTCTGTGTCTCTGTGTCTATGCTGTGGTAAACTGTCTCTCTGCCTCTCTGTGTCTCTGCCTCTCTGTGTCTGTGCCTCTCTGAGTAAACTCTCTGTCTCTCTGTCTCTCTGTAGTGAGGTGAGGACTATGCTGTGGTAAACATGTCTCTCTGTAGTGAGGTGAGGACTATGCTGTGGTAAACATGTCTCTCTGTAGTGAGGTGAGGACTATGCTGTGGTAAACATGTCTCTCTGTAGTGAGGTGAGGACTATGCTGTGGTAAACATGTCTCTCTGTAGTGAGGTGAGGACTATGCTGTGGTAAACATGTCTCTCTGTCTCTCTGTAGTGAGGTCAGGACTATGCTGTGGTAAACATGTCTCTCTGTCTCTCTGTAGTGAGGTCAGGACTATGCTGTGGTAAACATGTCTCTCTGTAGTGAGGTGAGGACTATGCTGTGGTAAACATGTCTCTCTGTAGTGAGGTCAGGACTATGCTGTGGTAAACATGTCTCTCTGTAGTGAGGTCAGGACTATGCTGTGGTAAACATGTCTCTCTGTAGTGAGGTGAGGACTATGCTGTGGTAAACATGTCTCTCTGTAGTGAGGTGAGGACTATGCTGTGGTAAACATGTCTCTCTGTAGTGAGGTGAGGACTATGCTGTGGTAAACATGTCTCTCTGTAGTGAGGTCAGGACTATGCTGTGGTAAACATGTCTCTCTGTAGTGAGGTCAGGACTATGCTGTGGTAAACATGTCTCTCTGTAGTGAGGTCAGGACTATGCTGTGGTAAACATGTCTCTCTGTAGTGAGGTGAGGACTATGCTGTGGTAAACATGTCTCTCTGTAGTGAGGTCAGGACTATGCTGTGGTAAACATGTCTCTCTGTAGTGAGGTGAGGACTATGCTGTGGTAAACATGTCTCTCTGTAGTGAGGTGAGGACTATGCTGTGGTAAACATGTCTCTCTGTAGTGAGGTGAGGACTATGCTGTGGTAAACATGTCTCTCTGTAGTGAGGTCAGGACTATGCTGTGGTAAACATGTCTCTCTGTAGTGAGGTCAGGACTATGCTGTGGTAAACATGTCTCTCTGTAGTGAGGTCAGGACTATGCTGTGGTAAACATGTCTCTCTGTAGTGAGGTGAGGACTATGCTGTGGTAAACATGTCTCTCTGTAGTGAGGTCAGGACTATGCTGTGGTAAACATGTCTCTCTGTAGTGAGGTCAGGACTATGCTGTGGTAAACATGTCTCTCTGTAGTGAGGTCAGGACTATGCTGTGGTAAACATGTCTCTCTGTAGTGAGGTGAGGACTATGCTGTGGTAAACATGTCTCTCTGTAGTGAGGTGAGGACTATGCTGTGGTAAACATGTCTCTCTGTAGTGAGGTGAGGACTATGCTGTGGTAAACATGTCTCTCTGTAGTGAGGTCAGGACTATGCTGTGGTAAACATGTCTCTCTGTAGTGAGGTCAGGACTATGCTGTGGTAAACATGTCTCTCTGTAGTGAGGTGAGGACTATGCTGTGGTAAACATGTCTCTCTGTAGTGAGGTCAGGACTATGCTGTGGTAAACATGTCTCTCTGTAGTGAGGTCAGGACTATGCTGTGGTAAACATGTCTCTCTGTAGTGAGGTCAGGACTATGCTGTGGTAAACATGTCTCTCTGTAGTGAGGTCAGGACTATGCTGTGGTAAACATGTCTCTCTGTAGTGAGGTCAGGACTATGCTGTGGTAAACATGTCTCTCTGTAGTGAGGTGAGGACTATGCTGTGGTAAACATGTCTCTCTGTAGTGAGGTGAGGACTATGCTGTGGTAAACATGTCTCTCTGTAGTGAGGTGAGGACTATGCTGTGGTAAACATGTCTCTCTGTAGTGAGGTGAGGACTATGCTGTGGTAAACATGTCTCTCTGTCTCTCTGTAGTGAGGTCAGGACTATGCTGTGGTAAACATGTCTCTCTGTAGTGAGGTCAGGACTATGCTGTGGTAAACATGTCTCTCTGTAGTGAGGTGAGGACTATGCTGTGGTAAACATGTCTCTCTGTAGTGAGGTGAGGACTATGCTGTGGTAAACATGTCTCTCTGTAGTGAGGTGAGGACTATGCTGTGGTAAACATGTCTCTCTGTAGTGAGGTCAGGACTATGCTGTGGTAAACATGTCTCTGTAGTGAGGTGAGGACTATGCTGTGGTAAACATGTCTCTCTGTAGTGAGGTGAGGACTATGCTGTGGTAAACATGTCTCTCTGTAGTGAGGTGAGGACTATGCTGTGGTAAACATGTCTCTCTGTAGTGAGGTGAGGACTATGCTGTGGTAAACATGTCTCTCTGTAGTGAGGTGAGGACTATGCTGTGGTAAACATGTCTCTCTGTAGTGAGGTCAGGACTATGCTGTGGTAAACATGTCTCTCTGTAGTGAGGTGAGGACTATGCTGTGGTAAACATGTCTCTCTGTAGTGAGGTCAGGACTATGCTGTGGTAAACATGTCTCTCTGTAGTGAGGTGAGGACTATGCTGTGGTAAACATGTCTCTCTGTAGTGAGGTGAGGACTATGCTGTGGTAAACATGTCTCTCTGTAGTGAGGTCAGGACTATGCTGTGGTAAACATGTCTCTCTGTAGTGAGGTCAGGACTATGCTGTGGTAAACATGTCTCTCTGTAGTGAGGTCAGGACTATGCTGTGGTAAACATGTCTCTCTGTAGTGAGGTCAGGACTATGCTGTGGTAAACATGTCTCTCTGTAGTGAGGTGAGGACTATGCTGTGGTAAACATGTCTCTCTGTAGTGAGGTCAGGACTATGCTGTGGTAAACATGTCTCTCTGTAGTGAGGTCAGGACTATGCTGTGGTAAACATGTCTCTCTGTAGTGAGGTCAGGACTATGCTGTGGTAAACATGTCTCTCTGTAGTGAGGTGAGGACTATGCTGTGGTAAACATGTCTCTCTGTAGTGAGGTCAGGACTATGCTGTGGTAAACATGTCTCTCTGTAGTGAGGTGAGGACTATGCTGTGGTAAACATGTCTCTCTGTCTCTCTGTAGTGAGGTGAGGACTATGCTGTGGTAAACATGTCTCTCTGTAGTGAGGTCAGGACTATGCTGTGGTAAACATGTCTCTCTGTAGTGAGGTCAGGACTATGCTGTGGTAAACATGTCTCTCTGTAGTGAGGTCAGGACTATGCTGTGGTAAACATGTCTCTCTGTCTCTCTGTAGTGAGGTGAGGACTATGCTGTGGTAAACATGTCTCTCTGTAGTGAGGTCAGGACTATGCTGTGGTAAACATGTCTCTCTGTAGTGAGGTGAGGACTATGCTGTGGTAAACATGTCTCTCTGTAGTGAGGTGAGGACTATGCTGTGGTAAACATGTCTCTCTGTAGTGAGGTCAGGACTATGCTGTGGTAAACATGTCTCTCTGTAGTGAGGTGAGGACTATGCTGTGGTAAACATGTCTCTCTGTAGTGAGGTCAGGACTATGCTGTGGTAAACATGTCTCTCTGTAGTGAGGTGAGGACTATGCTGTGGTAAACATGTCTCTCTGTCTCTCTGTAGTGAGGTGAGGACTATGCTGTGGTAAACATGTCTCTCTGTCTCTCTGTAGTGAGGTGAGGACTATGCTGTGGTAAACATGTCTCTCTGTAGTGAGGTCAGGACTATGCTGTGGTAAACATGTCTCTATGTCTCTCTGTAGTGAGGTGAGGACTATGCTGTGGTAAACATGTCTCTCCGTAGTGAGGTGAGGACTATGCTGTGGTAAACATGTCTCTCTGTAGTGAGGTCAGGACTATGCTGTGGTAAACATGTCTCTCTGTAGTGAGGTCAGGACTATGCTGTGGTAAACATGTCTCTCTGTAGTGAGGTGAGGACTATGCTGTGGTAAACATGTCTCTCTGTAGTGAGGTGAGGACTATGCTGTGGTAAACATGTCTCTCTGTAGTGAGGTCAGGACTATGCTGTGGTAAACATGTCTCTCTGTAGTGAGGTCAGGACTATGCTGTGGTAAACATGTCTCTCTGTAGTGAGGTGAGGACTATGCTGTGGTAAACATGTCTCTCTGTAGTGAGGTCAGGACTATGCTGTGGTAAACATGTCTCTCTGTAGTGAGGTGAGGACTATGCTGTGGTAAACATGTCTCTCTGTAGTGAGGTCAGGACTATGCTGTGGTAAACATGTCTCTCTGTAGTGAGGTCAGGACTATGCTGTGGTAAACATGTCTCTCTGTAGTGAGGTCAGGACTATGCTGTGGTAAACATGTCTCTCTGTAGTGAGGTCAGGACTATGCTGTGGTAAACATGTCTCTCTGTAGTGAGGTGAGGACTATGCTGTGGTAAACATGTCTCTCTGTAGTGAGGTCAGGACTATGCTGTGGTAAACATGTCTCTCTGTAGTGAGGTGAGGACTATGCTGTGGTAAACATGTCTCTCTGTAGTGAGGTCAGGACTATGCTGTGGTAAACATGTCTCTCTGTAGTGAGGTGAGGACTATGCTGTGGTAAACATGTCTCTCTGTAGTGAGGTGAGGACTATGCTGTGGTAAACATGTCTCTCTGTAGTGAGGTGAGGACTATGCTGTGGTAAACATGTCTCTCTGTAGTGAGGTGAGGACTATGCTGTGGTAAACATGTCTCTCTGTAGTGAGGTGAGGACTATGCTGTGGTAAACATGTCTCTCTGTAGTGAGGTGAGGACTATGCTGTGGTAAACATGTCTCTCTGTAGTGAGGTCAGGACTATGCTGTGGTAAACATGTCTCTCTGTAGTGAGGTGAGGACTATGCTGTGGTAAACATGTCTCTCTGTAGTGAGGTGAGGACTATGCTGTGGTAAACATGTCTCTCTGTAGTGAGGTGAGGACTATGCTGTGGTAAACATGTCTCTCTGTAGTGAGGTGAGGACTATGCTGTGGTAAACATGTCTCTCTGTAGTGAGGTCAGGACTATGCTGTGGTAAACATGTCTCTCTGTAGTGAGGTCAGGACTATGCTGTGGTAAACATGTCTCTCTGTAGTGAGGTCAGGACTATGCTGTGGTAAACATGTCTCTCTGTAGTGAGGTCAGGACTATGCTGTGGTAAACATGTCTCTCTGTAGTGAGGTGAGGACTATGCTGTGGTAAACATGTCTCTCTGTAGTGAGGTGAGGACTATGCTGTGGTAAACATGTCTCTCTGTAGTGAGGTGAGGACTATGCTGTGGTAAACATGTCTCTCTGTAGTGAGGTCAGGACTATGCTGTGGTAAACATGTCTCTCTGTAGTGAGGTCAGGACTATGCTGTGGTAAACATGTCTCTCTGTAGTGAGGTGAGGACTATGCTGTGGTAAACATGTCTCTCTGTAGTGAGGTGAGGACTATGCTGTGGTAAACATGTCTCTCTGTAGTGAGGTGAGGACTATGCTGTGGTAAACATGTCTCTCTGTAGTGAGGTGAGGACTATGCTGTGGTAAACATGTCTCTCTGTAGTGAGGTCAGGACTATGCTGTGGTAAACATGTCTCTCTGTAGTGAGGTCAGGACTATGCTGTGGTAAACATGTCTCTCTGTAGTGAGGTGAGGACTATGCTGTGGTAAACATGTCTCTCTGTAGTGAGGTGAGGACTATGCTGTGGTAAACATGTCTCTCTGTAGTGAGGTCAGGACTATGCTGTGGTAAACATGTCTCTCTGTAGTGAGGTGAGGACTATGCTGTGGTAAACATGTCTCTGTAGTGAGGTGAGGACTATGCTGTGGTAAACATGTCTCTCTGTAGTGAGGTGAGGACTATGCTGTGGTAAACATGTCTCTCTGTAGTGAGGTGAGGACTATGCTGTGGTAAACATGTCTCTCTGTAGTGAGGTCAGGACTATGCTGTGGTAAACATGTCTCTCTGTAGTGAGGTGAGGACTATGCTGTGGTAAACATGTCTCTCTGTCTCTCTGTAGTGAGGTCAGGACTATGCTGTGGTAAACATGTCTCTCTGTAGTGAGGTGAGGACTATGCTGTGGTAAACATGTCTCTCTGTAGTGAGGTGAGGACTATGCTGTGGTAAACATGTCTCTCTGTAGTGAGGTGAGGACTATGCTGTGGTAAACATGTCTCTCTGTAGTGAGGTCAGGACTATGCTGTGGTAAACATGTCTCTCTGTAGTGAGGTCAGGACTATGCTGTGGTAAACATGTCTCTCTGTAGTGAGGTCAGGACTATGCTGTGGTAAACATGTCTCTCTGTAGTGAGGTGAGGACTATGCTGTGGTAAACATGTCTCTCTGTAGTGAGGTGAGGACTATGCTGTGGTAAACATGTCTCTCTGTAGTGAGGTGAGGACTATGCTGTGGTAAACATGTCTCTCTGTAGTGAGGTCAGGACTATGCTGTGGTAAACATGTCTCTCTGTAGTGAGGTGAGGACTATGCTGTGGTAAACATGTCTCTCTGTAGTGAGGTGAGGACTATGCTGTGGTAAACATGTCTCTCTGTAGTGAGGTGAGGACTATGCTGTGGTAAACATGTCTCTCTGTAGTGAGGTGAGGACTATGCTGTGGTAAACATGTCTCTCTGTAGTGAGGTCAGGACTATGCTGTGGTAAACATGTCTCTCTGTAGTGAGGTGAGGACTATGCTGTGGTAAACATGTCTCTCTGTAGTGAGGTGAGGACTATGCTGTGGTAAACATGTCTCTCTGTAGTGAGGTCAGGACTATGCTGTGGTAAACATGTCTCTCTGTAGTGAGGTCAGGACTATGCTGTGGTAAACATGTCTCTCTGTAGTGAGGTCAGGACTATGCTGTGGTAAACATGTCTCTCTGTAGTGAGGTGAGGACTATGCTGTGGTAAACATGTCTCTCTGTAGTGAGGTGAGGACTATGCTGTGGTAAACATGTCTCTCTGTAGTGAGGTGAGGACTATGCTGTGGTAAACATGTCTCTCTGTAGTGAGGTGAGGACTATGCTGTGGTAAACATGTCTCTCTGTAGTGAGGTCAGGACTATGCTGTGGTAAACATGTCTCTCTGTAGTGAGGTCAGGACTATGCTGTGGTAAACATGTCTCTCTGTAGTGATGTCTCTCTGTAGTGAGGTGAGGACTATGCTGTGGTAAACATGTCTCTCTGTCTCTCTGTAGTGAGGTGAGGACTATGCTGTGGTAAACATGTCTCTCTGTAGTGAGGTCAGGACTATGCTGTGGTAAACATGTCTCTGTCTCTCTGTAGTGAGGTGAGGACTATGCTGTGGTAAACATGCTCTCTCTGTAGTGAGGTCAGGACTATGCTGTGGTAAACATGTCTCTCTCTGTAGTGAGGTGAGGACTATGCTGTGGTAAACATGTCTCTCTGTAGTGAGGTGAGGACTATGCTGTGGTAAACATGTCTCTCTGTAGTGAGGTGAGGACTATGCTGTGGTAAACATGTCTCTCTGTCTCTCTGTAGTGAGGTGAGGACTATGCTGTGGTAAACATGTCTCTCTGTCTCTCTGTAGTGAGGTGAGGACTATGCTGTGGTAAACATGTCTCTCTGTCTCTCTGTAGTGAGGTCAGGACTATGCTGTGGTAAACATGTCTCTCTGTAGTGAGGTCAGGACTATGCTGTGGTAAACATGTCTCTCTGTAGTGAGGTCAGGACTATGCTGTGGTAAACATGTCTCTCTGTAGTGAGGTCAGGACTATGCTGTGGTAAACATGTCTCTCTGTAGTGAGGTGAGGACTATGCTGTGGTAAACATGTCTCTCTGTCTCTCTGTAGTGAGGTGAGGACTATGCTGTGGTAAACATGTCTCTCTGTAGTGAGGTCAGGACTATGCTGTGGTAAACATGTCTCTCTGTAGTGAGGTGAGGACTATGCTGTGGTAAACATGTCTCTCTGTAGTGAGGTGAGGACTATGCTGTGGTAAACATGTCTCTCTGTAGTGAGGTGAGGACTAGGACTATGCTGTGGTAAACATGTCTCTGTAGTGAGGTCTGTCTCTCTGTAGTGAGGTGAGGACTATGCTGTGGTAAACATGTCTCTCTGTAGTGAGGTGAGGACTATGCTGTGGTAAACATGTCTCTCTGTAGTGAGGTCAGGACTATGCTGTGGTAAACATGTCTCTCTGTAGTGAGGTCAGGACTATGCTGTCTCTCTGTAGTGAGGTCAGGACTATGCTGTGGTAAACATGTCTCTCTGTAGTGAGGTCAGGACTATGCTGTGGTAAACATGTCTCTCTGTAGTGAGGTCAGGACTATGCTGTGGTAAACATGTCTCTCTGTAGTGAGGTCAGGACTATGCTGTGGTAAACATGTCTCTCTGTAGTGAGGTGAGGACTATGCTGTGGTAAACATGTCTCTCTGTAGTGAGGTCAGGACTATGCTGTGGTAAACATGTCTCTCTGTAGTGAGGTCAGGACTATGCTGTGGTAAACATGTCTCTCTGTAGTGAGGTGAGGACTATGCTGTGGTAAACATGTCTCTCTGTAGTGAGGTCAGGACTATGCTGTGGTAAACATGTCTCTCTGTAGTGAGGTGAGGACTATGCTGTGGTAAACATGTCTCTCTGTAGTGAGGTCAGGACTATGCTGTGGTAAACATGTCTCTCTGTAGTGAGGTCAGGACTATGCTGTGGTAAACATGTCTCTCTGTAGTGAGGTCAGGACTATGCTGTGGTAAACATGTCTCTCTGTAGTGAGGTCAGGACTATGCTGTGGTAAACATGTCTCTCTGTAGTGAGGTGAGGACTATGCTGTGGTAAACATGTCTCTCTGTAGTGAGGTCAGGACTATGCTGTGGTAAACATGTCTCTCTGTAGTGAGGTGAGGACTATGCTGTGGTAAACATGTCTCTCTGTAGTGAGGTCAGGACTATGCTGTGGTAAACATGTCTCTCTGTAGTGAGGTGAGGACTATGCTGTGGTAAACATGTCTCTCTGTAGTGAGGTGAGGACTATGCTGTGGTAAACATGTCTCTCTGTAGTGAGGTGAGGACTATGCTGTGGTAAACATGTCTCTCTGTAGTGAGGTGAGGACTAGGACTAGGACTATGCTGTGGTAAACATGTCTCTCTCTGTAGTGAGGTGAGGACTATGCTGTGGTAAACATGTCTCTCTGTAGTGAGGTGAGGACTATGCTGTGGTAAACATGTCTCTCTGTAGTGAGGTGAGGACTATGCTGTGGTAAACATGTCTCTCTGTAGTGAGGTGAGGACTATGCTGTGGTAAACATGTCTCTCTGTAGTGAGGTGAGGACTATGCTGTGGTAAACATGTCTCTCTGTAGTGAGGTGAGGACTATGCTGTGGTAAACATGTCTCTCTGTAGTGAGGTCAGGACTATGCTGTGGTAAACATGTCTCTCTGTAGTGAGGTGAGGACTATGCTGTGGTAAACATGTCTCTCTGTCTCTCTGTAGTGAGGTCAGGACTATGCTGTGGTAAACATGTCTCTCTGTAGTGAGGTGAGGACTATGCTGTGGTAAACATGTCTCTCTGTAGTGAGGTGAGGACTATGCTGTGGTAAACATGTCTCTCTGTCTCTCTGTAGTGAGGTGAGGACTATGCTGTGGTAAACATGTCTCTCTGTAGTGAGGTCAGGACTATGCTGTGGTAAACATGTCTCTCTGTCTCTCTGTAGTGAGGTGAGGACTATGCTGTGGTAAACATGTCTCTCTGTAGTGAGGTCAGGACTATGCTGTGGTAAACATGTCTCTCTGTAGTGAGGTGAGGACTATGCTGTGGTAAACATGTCTCTCTGTAAACATGTGAGGACTATGCTGTGGTAAACATGTCTCTCTGTAGTGAGGTGAGGACTATGCTGTGGTAAACATGTCTCTCTGTAGTGAGGTGAGGACTATGCTGTGGTAAACATGTCTCTCTGTAGTGAGGTGAGGACTATGCTGTGGTAAACATGTCTCTCTGTAGTGAGGTGAGGACTATGCTGTGGTAAACATGTCTGAGGACTGCTGTATGTGAGGTGAGGACTATGCTGTGGTAAACATGTCTCTCTGTAGTGAGGTCAGGACTATGCTGTGGTAAACATGTCTCTCTGTAGTGAGGTGAGGACTATGCTGTGGTAAACATGTCTCTCTGTAGTGAGGTGAGGACTATGCTGTGGTAAACATGTCTCTCTGTAGTGAGGTCAGGACTATGCTGTGGTAAACATGTCTCTCTGTAGTGAGGTGAGGACTATGCTGTGGTAAACATGTCTCTCTGTAGTGAGGTGAGGACTATGCTGTGGTAAACATGTCTCTCTGTAGTGAGGTGAGGACTATGCTGTGGTAAACATGTCTCTCTGTAGTGAGGTGAGGACTATGCTGTGGTAAACATGTCTCTCTGTCTCTCTGTAGTGAGGTGAGGACTATGCTGTGGTAAACATGTCTCTCTGTAGTGAGGTGAGGACTATGCTGTGGTAAACATGTCTCTCTGTAGTGAGGTGAGGACTATGCTGTGGTAAACATGTCTCTCTGTAGTGAGGTGAGGACTATGCTGTGGTAAACATGTCTCTCTGTAGTGAGGTGAGGACTATGCTGTGGTAAACATGTCTCTCTGTAGTGAGGTGAGGACTATGCTGTGGTAAACATGTCTCTCTGTAGTGAGGTCAGGACTATGCTGTGGTAAACATGTCTCTCTGTAGTGAGGTGAGGACTATGCTGTGGTAAACATGTCTCTCTGTAGTGAGGTGAGGACTATGCTGTGGTAAACATGTCTCTCTGTAGTGAGGTGTAAACATCTCTCTGTAGTGAGGTCAGGACTATGCTGTGGTAAACATGTCTCTCTGTAGTGAGGTGAGGACTATGCTGTGGTAAACATGTCTCTCTGTAGTGAGGTGAGGACTATGCTGTGGTAAACATGTCTCTCTGTAGTGAGGTGAGGACTATGCTGTGGTAAACATGTCTCTCTGTAGTGAGGTGAGGACTATGCTGTGGTAAACATGTCTCTCTGTAGTGAGGTCAGGACTATGCTGTGGTAAACATGTCTCTCTGTAGTGAGGTGAGGACTATGCTGTGGTAAACATGTCTCTCTGTAGTGAGGTCAGGACTATGCTGTGGTAAACATGTCTCTCTGTAGTGAGGTCAGGACTATGCTGTGGTAAACATGTCTCTCTGTAGTGAGGTGAGGACTATGCTGTGGTAAACATGTCTCTCTGTAGTGAGGTGAGGACTATGCTGTGGTAAACATGTCTCTCTGTAGTGAGGTCAGGACTATGCTGTGGTAAACATGTCTCTCTGTAGTGAGGTGAGGACTATGCTGTGGTAAACATGTCTCTCTGTAGTGAGGTGAGGACTATGCTGTGGTAAACATGTCTCTCTGTAGTGAGGTCAGGACTATGCTGTGGTAAACATGTCTCTCTGTAGTGAGGTGAGGACTATGCTGTGGTAAACATGTCTCTCTGTAGTGAGGTGAGGACTATGCTGTGGTAAACATGTCTCTCTGTAGTGAGGTGAGGACTATGCTGTGGTAAACATGTCTCTCTGTAGTGAGGTGAGGACTATGCTGTGGTAAACATGTCTCTCTGTAGTGAGGTGAGGACTATGCTGTGGTAAACATGTCTCTCTGTAGTGAGGTGAGGACTATGCTGTGGTAAACATGTCTCTCTGTAGTGAGGTGAGGACTATGCTGTGGTAAACATGTCTCTCTGTAGTGAGGTGAGGACTATGCTGTGGTAAACATGTCTCTCTGTAGTGAGGTCAGGACTATGCTGTGGTAAACATGTCTCTCTGTAGTGAGGTGAGGACTATGCTGTGGTAAACATGTCTCTCTGTAGTGAGGTGAGGACTATGCTGTGGTAAACATGTCTCTCTGTAGTGAGGTGAGGACTATGCTGTGGTAAACATGTCTCTCTGTAGTGAGGTGAGGACTATGCTGTGGTAAACATGTCTCTCTAGTGAGGTGAGGACTGTAAACATGGACTATGCTGTGGTAAACATGTCTCTCTGTAGTGAGGTGAGGACTATGCTGTGGTAAACATGTCTCTCTGTAGTGAGGTGAGGACTATGCTGTGGTAAACATGTCTCTCTGTAGTGAGGTGAGGACTATGCTATGCTGTAAACTCTCTGTAGTGAAACTATGCTGTGTCATGTCTCTGTAGTGAGGTCAGGACTATGCTGTGGTAAACATGTCTCTCAGTGTCAGGACTATGCTGTGGTCTGTCTCTCTGTAGTGAGGTGAGGACTATGCTGTGGTAAACATGTCTCTCTGTAGTGAGGTCAGGACTATGCTGTGGTAAACATGTCTCTCATGAGGTGAGGACTATGCTGTGGTAAACATGTCTCTCTGTAGTGAGGTGAGGACTATGCTGTGGTAAACATGTCTCTCTGTAGTGAGGTGAGGACTATGCTGTGGTAAACATGTCTCTCTGTAGTGAGGTGAGGACTATGCTGTGGTAAACATGTCTCTCTGTAGTGAGGTGAGGACTATGCTGTGGTAAACATGTCTCTCTGTAGTGAGGTGACTATGCTGTGGTAAACATGTCTCTCTGTAGTGAGGTGAGGACTATGCTGTGGTAAACATGTCTCTCTGTCTCTCTGTAGTGAGGTCAGGACTATGCTGTAGTAAACATGTCTCTCTGTAGTGAGGTCAGGACTATGCTGTGGTAAACATGTCTCTCTGTAGTGAGGTCAGGACTATGCTGTGGTAAACATGTCTCTCTGTAGTGAGGTGAGGACTATGCTGTGGTAAACATGTCTCTCTCTCTGTAGTGAGGTGAGGACTATGCTGTGGTAAACATGTCTCTCTGTAGTGAGGTCAGGACTATGCTGTGGTAAACATGTCTCTCTGTAGTGAGGTGAGGACTATGCTGTGGTAAACATGTCTCTCTGTAGTGAGGTGAGGACTATGCTGTGGTAAACATGTCTCTCTGTAGTGAGGTGAGGACTATGCTGTGGTAAACATGTCTCTCTGTAGTGAGGTGAGGACTATGCTGTGGTAAACATGTCTCTCTGTAGTGAGGTGAGGACTATGCTGTGGTAAACATGTCTCTCTGTAGTGAGGTCAGGACTATGCTGTGGTAAACACAGTGTGAGGACTATGCTGTGGTCTGTCTCTCTGTAGTGAGGTCAGGACTATGCTGTGGTAAACATGTCTCTCTGTAGTGAGGTCAGGACTATGCTGTGGTAAACATGTCTCTCTGTAGTGAGGTCAGGACTATGCTGTGGTAAACATGTCTCTCTGTAGTGAGGTCAGGACTATGCTGTGGTAAACATGTCTCTCTGTAGTGAGGTGAGGACTATGCTGTGGTAAACATGTCTCTCTGTAGTGAGGTCAGGACTATGCTGTGGTAAACATGTCTCTCTGTAGTGAGGTCAGGACTATGCTGTGGTAAACATGTCTCTCTGTAGTGAGGTGAGGTCAGGACTATGCTGTGGTAAACATGTCTCTCTAGTGAGGTGAGGTCAGGACTATCAGGACTATGCTGTGGTAAACATGTCTCTCTGTAGTGAGGTCAGGACTATGCTGTGGTAAACATGTCTCTCTGTAGTGAGGTCAGGACTATGCTGTGGTAAACATGTCTCTCTGTAGTGAGGTCAGGACTATGCTGTGGTAAACATGTCTCTCTGTAGTGAGGTCAGGACTATGCTGTGGTAAACATGTCTCTCTGTAGTGAGGTCAGGACTATGCTGTGGTAAACATGTCTCTCTGTAGTGAGGTGAGGACTATGCTGTGGTAAACATGTCTCTCTGTAGTGAGGTCAGGACTATGCTGTGGTAAACATGTCTCTCTGTAGTGAGGTGAGGACTATGCTGTGGTAAACATGTCTCTCTGTAGTGAGGTGAGGACTATGCTGTGGTAAACATGTCTCTCTGTAGTGAGGTGAGGACTATGCTGTGGTAAACATGTCTCTGTAGTGAGGTCAGGACTATGCTGTGGTAAACATGTCTCTCTGTAGTGAGGTGAGGACTATGCTGTGGTAAACATGTCTCTCTGTAGTGAGGTGAGGACTATGCTGTGGTAAACATGTCTCTCTGTAAACATGTCTCTCTGTAGTGAGGTGAGGACTATGCTGTGGTAAACATGTCTCTCTGTAGTGAGGTCAGGACTATGCTGTGGTAAACATGTCTCTCTGTAGTGAGGTGAGGACTATGCTGTGGTAAACATGTCTCTCTGTAGTGAGGTGAGGACTATGCTGTGGTAAACATGTCTCTCTGTAGTGAGGTCAGGACTATGCTGTGGTAAACATGTCTCTCTGTAGTGAGGTGAGGACTATGCTGTGGTAAACATGTCTCTCTGTAGTGAGGTCAGGACTATGCTGTGGTAAACATGTCTCTCTGTAGTGAGGTGAGGACTATGCTGTGGTAAACATGTCTCTCTGTAGTGAGGTGAGGACTATGCTGTGGTAAACATGTCTCTCTGTAGTGAGGTCAGGACTATGCTGTGGTAAACATGTCTCTCTGTAGTGAGGTATGCTGTGGTAAACATGTCTCTCTGTAGTGAGGACTATGCTGTGGTAAACATGTCTCTCTGTAGTGAGGTGAGGACTATGCTGTGGTAAACATGTCTCTCTGTAGTGAGGTCAGGACTATGCTGTGGTAAACATGTCTCTCTGTAGTGAGGTCAGGACTATGCTGTGGTAAACATAAACATGTCTCTCTGTAGTGAGGTGAGGACTATGCTGTGGTAAACATGTCTCTCTGTAGTGAGGTCAGGACTATGCTGTGGTAAACATGTCTCTCTGTAGTGAGGTGAGGACTATGCTGTGGTAAACATGTCTCTCTGTAGTGAGGTCAGGACTATGCTGTGGTAAACATGTCTCTCTGTAGTGAGGTGAGGACTATGCTGTGGTAAACATGTCTCTCTGTAGTGAGGTGAGGACTATGCTGTGGTAAACATGTCTCTCTGTAGTGAGGTGAGGACTATGCTGTGGTAAACATGTCTCTCTGTAGTGAGGTGAGGACTATGCTGTGGTAAACATGTCTCTCTGTAGTGAGGTGAGGACTATGCTGTGGTAAACATGTCTCTCTGTAGTGAGGTCAGGACTATGCTGTGGTAAACATGTCTCTCTGTAGTGAGGTGAGGACTATGCTGTGGTAAACATGTCTCTCTGTAGTGAGGTGAGGACTATGCTGTGGTAAACATGTCTCTCTGTAGTGAGGTGAGGACTATGCTGTGGTAAACATGTCTCTCTGTCTCTCTGTAAACATGTCTCTGTGAGGTGAGGACTATGCTGTGGTAAACATGTCTCTCTGTAGTGAGGTCAGGACTATGCTGTGGTAAACATGTCTCTCTGTAGTGAGGTGAGGACTATGCTGTGGTAAACATGTCTCTCTGTAGTGAGGTGAGGACTATGCTGTGGTAAACATGTCTCTCTGTAGTGAGGTGAGGACTATGCTGTGGTAAACATGTCTCTCTGTAGTGAGGTCAGGACTATGCTGTGGTAAACATGTCTCTCTGTAGTGAGGTGAGGACTATGCTGTGGTAAACATGTCTCTCTGTAGTGAGGTGAGGACTATGCTGTGGTAAACATGTCTCTCTGTAGTGAGGTCAGGACTATGCTGTGGTAAACATGTCTCTCTGTAGTGCTGTGGTAAACATGTCTCTCTGTAGTGAGGACTATGACTATGCTGTGGTAGGACTATGCTGTGGTAAACATGTCTCTCTGTAGTGAGGTCAGGACTATGCTGTGGTAAACATGTCTCTCTGTAGTGAGGTCAGGACTATGCTGTGGTAAACATGTCTCTCTGTAGTGAGGTGAGGACTATGCTGTGGTAAACATGTCTCTCTGTAGTGAGGTGAGGACTATGCTGTGGTAAACATGTCTCTCTGTAGTGAGGTGAGGACTATGCTGTAAACATGTCTCTCTGTAGTGAAACTATGCTGTAAACATGTCTCTGTAGTGAGGTGAGGACTATGCTGTGGTAAACATGTCTCTCTGTAGTGAGGTGAGGACTATGCTGTGGTAAACATGTCTCTCT
Source organism: Oncorhynchus keta (assembly GCF_023373465.1). Lineage (NCBI taxonomy): Eukaryota > Metazoa > Chordata > Actinopteri > Salmoniformes > Salmonidae > Oncorhynchus > Oncorhynchus keta. The sequence continues at coordinate 30,086 of NW_026281089.1, forward strand.
GTAGTGAGGTGAGGACTATGCTGTGGTAAACATGTCTCTCTGTAGTGAGGTGAGGACTATGCTGTGGTAAACATGTCTCTCTGTAGTGAGGTGAGGACTATGCTGTGGTAAACATGTCTCTCTGTAGTGAGGTGAGGACTATGCTGTGGTAAACATGTCTCTCTGTAGTGAGGTGAGGACTATGCTGTGGTAAACATGTCTCTGTAGTGAGGTGAGGACTATGTCTCTCTGTAGTGAGGTGAGGACTATGCTGTGGTAAACATGTCTCTCTGTAGTGAGGTGAGGACTATGCTGTGGTAAACATGTCTCTCTGTAGTGAGGTGAGGACTATGCTGTGGTAAACATGTCTCTGAGGTGTAGTGATGGTGAGGACTATGCTGTGGTAAACATGTCTCTCTGTAGTGAGGTGAGGACTATGCTGTGGTAAACATGTCTCTCTGTAGTGAGGTGAGGACTATGCTGTGGTAAACATGTCTCTCTGTAGTGAGGTCAGGACTATGCTGTGGTAAACATGTCTCTCTGTAGTGAGGTGAGGACTATGCTGTGGTAAACATGTCTCTCTGTAGTGAGGTGAGGACTATGCTGTGGTAAACATGTCTCTCTGTCTCTCTGTAGTGAGGTCAGGACTATGCTGTGGTAAACATGTCTCTCTGTCTCTCTGTTTTTCCTCTGTGTTTCTTTTTTCCTTATAAATGTTTGTTCTCAGGAGGCCAAATGAGAGCCACATGTTGGTTCAAAGCAGATGGTTCCTTCCCCTAGCCTCCCCTCTCCTAGCCTCTCCTAGCCTCCGCTCCCCTCTCCTAGCCTCTCCTAGCCTCTCCTAGCCTCCCCTAGCCTCTCCTAGCCTCCCCTCCCCTAGCCTCCCCTCTCCTAGCCTCTCCTCCCCTAGCCTCCCCTCTCCTAGCCTCTCCTAGCCTCTCCTAGCCTCCCCTAGCCTCTCCTAGCCTCTGATAGCCTCTCCTAGCCTCCCCTCCCCTAGCCTCCCCTCTCCTAGCCTCTCCTAGCCTCTCCTAGCCTCCCTCTCCTAGCCTCTCCTAGCCTCCCCTAGCCTCTCCTAGCCTCCCCTCTCCTCGCCTCTCCTAGCCTCTCCTAGCCTCCCCTCCCCTCCCCTAGCCTCCTAGCCTCTCCTAGCCTCCCCTAGCCTCTCCTAGCCTCTCCTAGCCTCCCCTAGCCTCCCCTAGCCTCCCCTAGCCTCTCCTAGCCTCCCCTCGCCTCTCCTAGCCTCCCCTAGCCTCTCCTAGCCTCCCCTAGCCTCTCTTAGCCTCCCCTAGCCTCTCCTAGCCTCTCTTAGCCTCCCCTAGCCTCTCCTAGTCTCTCTTAGCCTCCCCTAGCCTCTCCTAGCCTCTCCTAGCCTCTCCTAGCCTCTCCTAGCCTCCCCTAGCCTCCCCTAGCCTCTCCTAGCCTCCCCTAGCCTCTCCTAGCCTCCCCTCCTCCCCTCTCCTAGCCTCCCTAGCCTCTCCTAGCCTCCCCTAGCCTCTCCTAGCCTCCCCTAGCCTCTCCTAGCCTCCCCTAGCCTCTCCTAGCCTCTCCTAGCCTCCCTAGCCTCCCCTAACCTCTCTTAGCCTCTCCTAGCCTCCCCTAGCCTCCCCTAGCCTCTCCTAGCCTCCTAGCCTCCCCTAGCCTCTCCTAGCCTCCCCTAGCCTCCCTAGCCCCCCTAGCCCCCCTAGCCTCTCTTAGCCTCCCTAGCCTCTCTTAGCCTCCCTAGCCTCTCCTAGCCCCCTAGCCTCCCCTAGCCTCTCCTAGCCTCCCCTAGCCTCCCCTAGCCTCTCCTAGCCTCTCCTAGCCTCTCTTAGCCTCCCCTAGCCTCTCCTAGCCTCCCCTAGCCTCTCCTAGCCTCCCCTAGCCTCCCTCGCCTCCCTAGCCTCCCTAGCCTCCCCTAGCCTCTCTTAGCCTCCCTAGCCCTCCTAGCCTCTCCTAGCCTCTCCTAGCCTCCCCTAGCCTCTCTTAGCCTCCCCTAGCCTCTCCTAGCCTCCCCTAGCCTCCCCTAGCCTCCCTAGCCTCCCTAGCCTCTCCTAGCCTCCCTAGCCTCCCTAGCCTCCCCTAGCCTCCCCTAGCCTCTCCTAGCCTCTCCTAGCCTCCCCTAGCCTCCCTAGCCTCCCCTAGCCTCTCTTAGCCTCCCCTAGCCTCTCCTAGTCTCTCCTAGCCTCTCCTAGCCTCCCCTAGCCTCTCTTAGCCTCCCCTAGCCTCCCCTAGCCTCCCCTAGCCTCTCCTAGCCTCCCCTAGCCTCTCCTAGCCTCTCCTAGCCTCTCCTAGCCTGAGTGTTTCAGATTTAAAGCCTTTTGTTTTGGATGTCCCCTGGGGCTCCTCCATCACTAGCTGCCTTCTCATCTCCTTCCCTTTCTCCACCAGTCCTCCCCCTCTCACTCTCCCCCTCTCACTCTCCTCCCCCTCTCACTCTCCCCTCTCACTCTCCTCCCCCCTCTCACTCTCCTCCCCCCTCTCACTCTCCTCCCCCCTCTCACTCTCCTCCCCCCTCTCACTCTCCTCCCACCTCTCACTCTCCCCTCCCACCTCTCACTCTCCTCCCCTCTCACTCTCCTCCCCCTCTCACTCTCCTCTCTCACTCTCCTCCCCCTCTCACTCCCCCTCTCACTCTCCTCCCCCTCTCCTCTCTCCCTCTCCTCTCTCACTCTCCCCTCTCACTCCCCTCTCTCACTCTCCTCCCCCCTCTCACTCTCCTCCCCCTCTCACTCTCCTCCCTCCTTTCACTCTCCTCCCCCTCTCACTCTCCTCTCTCACTCTCCTCCCCCTCTCACTCTCCTCCCCCTCTCACCCCCCTCTCACTCTCCTCCCCCTCTCACTCTCCTCCCACCTCTCACTCTCCTCTCTCACTCTCCTCCCCCTCTCACTCTCCTCTCCCCCTCACTCTCCTCCCCCTCTCACTCTCCTCCCCCTCTCACTCTCCTCCCCCCTCTCACTCTCCTCCCCCCTCTCACTCTCCTCCTCCCTCTCCTCTCCCCTCTCACTCTCCTCCCACCTCTCACTCTCCTCCCACCTCTCACTCTCCTCCCCCCTCTCACTCTCCTCTCTCACTCTCCTCCCACCTCTCACTCTCCTCCCTCCTCTCACTCTCCTCCCCTCTCCTCTCCTCCCCCTCTCACTCTCCTCCCCCTCTCACTCTCCTCCCACCTCTCACTCTCCTCCCCCCTCTCACTCTCCTCCCACCTCTCCTCCCACCTCTCCTCCCACCTCTCCTCCCACCTCTCCTCCCACCTCTCACTCTCCTCCCACCTCTCCTCCCACCTCTCACTCTCCTCCCACCTCCTCCCACCTCTCTCCTCCCACCTCTCACTCTCCTCCCCCCTCTCCTCCCCCCTCTCCTCCCACTTCTCTCCTCCCACCTCTCTCCTTCCCTTTCTCCACCTCTCCTCCCCCTCCCACCTCTCCTCCCCCCCTCTCACTCTCCTCCCCCCTCTCCTCCCACCTCTCTCCTTCCCTTTCTCCACCTCTCCTCCCACCTCTCCTCCCCCTCCCACCTCTCCTCCCCCCTCTCACCTCTCTCCTCCCCCTCTCACTCTCCTCCCCCCTCTCACTCTCCTCCCACCAAAATAGGCCTCCTGTGGGGACGGGGGATTTAAAAATAAATTCAATCAAAATATAGGACAAAAACACACATCGCGACAAGAGAGAGACAACACTACATAAAGAGAGACAACACAACACTACATAAAGAGAGACAACACTACATAAAGAGAGACAACACTACATAAAGAGAGACAACACTACATAAAGAGAGACAACACTACATAAAGAGAGACAACACTACATAAAGAGAGACAACACTACATAAAGAGAGACAACACTACATAAAGAGAGACAACACTACATAAAGAGAGACAACACTACATAAAGAGAGACCTAAGACAACACTACATAGAGAGAGACCTAAGACAACACTACATAAAGAGAGACCTAAGACAACACTACATAAAGAGAGACCTAAGACAACACTACATAAAGAGAGACACCACAACACTACATAAAGAGAGACACCACAACACTACATAAAGAGAGACAACACTACATAAAGAGAGACAACACTACATAAAGAGAGACAACACTACATAAAGAGAGACCTAAGACAACACTACATAAAGAGAGACCTAAGACAACACTACATAAAGAGAGACCTAAGACAACACTACATAAAGAGAGACCTAAGACAACCACATAGCAATGCACCAACACATGACAACACAGCATGGTAGCAACACAATATGACAACAACATGGTAGCAACACAATATGACAACAACATGGTAGCAACAACATGGTAGCAACAACATGGTAGCAACAACAACATAGTAGCAACACAACATGACAACAACATGACAACAACATGGTAGCAACAACATGGTAGCAACAACAACATGGTAGCAACACAACATGACAACAACATGGTAGCAACACAACATGACAACAACATGGTAGCAACACAACATGACAACAACATGGTAGCAACACAACATGGTAGCAACACAATATGACAACAACATGGTAGCAACACAATATGACAACAACATGGTAGCAACACAATATGACAACAACATGGTAGCAACAACATGGTAGCAACAACATGGTAGCAACAACAACATAGTAGCAACACAACATGACAACAACATGGTAGCAACACAATATGACAACAACATGGTAGCAACAACATGGTAGCAACAACAACATGGTAGCAACACAACATGACAACAACATGGTAGCAACACAACATGACAACAACATGGTAGCAACACAACATGACAACAACATGGTAGCAACACAATATAACAACAACATGGTAGCAACACAACATGACAACAACATGGTAGCAACAACATGGTAGCAACAACATGGCAGAAACACATGACAACACAACATGGTAGCAACACAACATGACAACAACATGGTAGCAACACAACATGACAACAACATGGTAGCAACACAATATGACAACAACATGGTAGCAACAACATGGTGGTAGCAACAACATGGCAGAAACACATGACAACACAACATGACAACACAACATGGTAGCAACACAACATGACAACAACATGGTAGCAACACAAAACATGATACAAACATTATTGGGCAAGAAGGTAGAGACAACAACACAAAGGGCAAGAAGGTAGAGACAACAACACATTAGGGCAAGAAGGTAGAGACAACAACAAGAAGGTAGAGACAACAGCAAGAAGGTAGAGACAACAGCAAGAAGGTAGAGACAACAACAAGAAGGTAGAGACAACAGCAAGAAGGTAGAGACAACAGCAAGAAGGTAGAGACAACAGCAAGAAGGTAGAGAAAACAGCGAGAAGGTAGAGACAACAACACATTAGGGCAAGAAGGTAGAGACAACAACAAGAAGGTAGAGACAACAGCAAGAAGGTAGAGACAACAGCAAGAAGGTAGAGAAAACAGCGAGAAGAAGGTAGAGACAACAACACATTAGGGCAAGAAGGTAGAGACAACAACAAGAAGGTAGAGACAACAGCAAGAAGGTAGAGACAACAGCAAGAAGGTAGAGACAACAGCAAGAAGGTAGAGAAAACAGCGAGAAGGTAGAGACAACAACACATTAGGGCAAGAAGGTAGAGACAACAACAAGAAGGTAGAGACAACAGCAAGAAGGTAGAGACAACAGCAAGAAGGTAGAGAAAACAGCGAGAAGGTAGAGACAACAACAAGAAGGTAGAGACAACAGCAAGAAGGTAGAGACAACAACAAGAAGGTAGAGACAACAACAAGAAGGTGGAGACAACAGCAAGAAGGTAGAGACAACAGCAAGAAGGGCAAGAAGGTAGAGACAACAGCAAGAAGGTAGAGACAACAACAAGAAGGTGGAGACAACAGCAAGAAGGTAGAGACAACAGCAAGAAGGTAGAGACAACAGCAAGAAGGTAGAGACAACAGCAAGAAGGTAGAGACAACAGCAAGAAGGTAGAGACAACAGCAAGAAGGTAGAGACAACAGCAAGAAGGTAGAGACAACAACAAGAAGGTAGAGACAACAGCAAGAAGGTAGAGACAACAGCAAGAAGGTAGAGACAACAACAAGAAGGTAGAGACAACAGCAAGAAGGTAGAGACAACAGCAAGAAGGTAGAGACAACAACAAGAAGGTAGAGACAACAGCAAGAAGGTAGAGACAACAACAAGAAGGTAGAGACAACAGCAAGAAGGTGGAGACAACAGCAAGAAGGTAGAGACAACAACAAGAAGGTAGAAACAACAGCAAGAAGGTAGAGACAACAGCAAGAAGGTAGAGACAACAACAAGAAGGTGGAGACAACAGCAAGAAGGTGGAGACAACAGCAAGAAGGTAGAGACAACAGCAAGAAGGTAGAAACAACAGCAAGAAGGTAGAGACAACAGCAAGAAGGTAGAGACAACAACAAGAAGGTAGAGACAACAGCAAGAAGGTGGAGACAACAGCAAGAAGGTAGAGACAACAACAAGAAGGTAGAGACAACAGCAAGAAGGTGGAGACAACAGCAAGAAGGTAGAGACAACAACAAGAAGGTAGAGACAACATCAAGAAGGTGGAGACAACAGCAAGAAGGTAGAGACAACAGCAAGAAGGTAGAGACAACAGCAAGAAGGTAGAGACAACAGCAAGAAGGTAGAGACAACAGCAAGAAGGTAGAGACAACAGCAAGAAGGTAGAGACAACAGCAAGAAGGTAGAGACGACAGCAAGAAGGTAGAGACAACAGCAAGAAGGTAGAGACAACAGCAAGAAGGTAGAGACAACAGCAAGAAGGTAGAGACAACAGCAAGAAGGTAGAGACAACAGCAAGAAGGTAGCGACAACATCAAGAAGGTAGAGACAACATAAAGAAGGTAGAGACAACAGCAAGAAGGTAGAGACAACAGCAAGAAGGTAGCGACAACATCAAGAAGGTAGAGACAACATCAAGAAGGGCAAGAAGGTAGAGACAACAGCAAGAAGGTAGAGACAACAGCAAGAAGGTAGAGACAACAGCAAGAAGGTAGAGACAACAGCAAGAAGGTGGAGACAACAGCAAGAAGGTAGAGACAACAGCAAGAAGGTAGAGACAACAGCAAGAAGGTAGAGACAACAGCAAGAAGGTGGAGACAACAGCAAGAAGGTAGAGACAACAGCAAGAAGGTGGAGACAACAGCAAGAAGGTAGAGACAACAGCAAGAAGGGCAAGAAGGTGGAGACAACAGCAAGAAGGTAGAGACAACAGCAAGAAGGTAGAGACAACAGCAAGAAGGTAGAGACAACAGCAAGAAGGTAGAGACAACAGCAAGAAGGTAGAGACAACAGCAAGAAGGTAGAGACAACAGCAAGAAGGTAGAGACAACAGCAAGAAGGTGGAGACAACAGCAAGAAGGTAGAGACAACAGCAAGAAGGGCAAGAAGGTGGAGACAACAGCAAGAAGGTAGAGACAACAGCAAGAAGAAGGTAGAGACAACAACAAGAAGGTAGAGACAACAACAAGAAGGTGGAGACAACAGCAAGAAGGTAGAGACAACAGCAAGAAGGTAGAGACAACAGCAAGAAGGTGGAGACAACAACAAGAAGGTGGAGACAACAGCAAGAAGGTAGAGACAACAGCAAGAAGGGCAAGAAGGTAGAGACAACAGCAAGAAGGTAGAGACAACAACAAGAAGGTAGAGACAACAGCAAGAAGGTAGAGACAACAGCAAGAAGGTAGAGATAACAGCTGAAGGTAGAGACAACAGCAAGAAGGTAGAGACAACAACAAGAAGGTAGAGACAACAGCAAGAAGGTAGAGACGACAGCAAGAAGGTAGAGACAACAGCACATCACACAAAGCAGCCACAACTGTCAGTAAGAGTGTCCATGATTGAGTCTTTGAACGAAGAGATTGAGATAAAACTGTCCAGTTTGAGTGTTTGTTGCAGCTCGTTCCAGTCGCTAGCTGCAGTGAACTGAAAAGAGGAGCGACCCAGGGATGTGTGTGCTTTGGGGACCTTTAACAGAATGTGACTGACAGAACGGGTGTTGTATGTGGAGGATGAGGGCTGCAGTAGATATCTCAGATAGGGGGAGTGGGGCCTAAGAGGGTTTTATAAATAAGCATCAACCAGTGGGCCTTGCGACAGGTATACAGAGATGACCAGTTTACAGAGGAGTACAGAGTGCAGTGATGTGTCCTATAAGGAGCATTGGAGGCAAATCTGATGGCCGAATGGTAAAGCATCCTGTCGGGCTGTATCACCGCCTGGTACGGCAACCAATCTACAGCTCAGCCAACCTAGCCTGGTCCCAGACCTGTTCTGTCTTTCCAACTGCTATGGTTATTGGCATGACAAAAACTCCAATGTTCAATGACCATATGAGTTGGGCAAGACCAGGCTACAGGTCCGGTGTCAGGACCTCCTCCTCTCCCCTCCTCCCCTCCCCTCCTCTCACCTCCTCTATTTTCCTCTGCATGTCTCCCATCTCTCCCCTCCCCCTCCCTCCTCTCCCCTCCCCTTATCTCTCAAAAACACTGGCTGTCCCACTCCTTCCTCCTTCCCTCCCCTCCCCTCCCCTCCACTCACCTCTATTCCCCCCCTCCTCTCCCCTCCTCCCCTCCCCTCCTCTCACCTCCTCTATTTTCCTCTGCATGTCTCCCAGCTGGCTCTCCCCCCCCTCCTCTCCCCCCTCCCCTCCCCTCCCCTCCCCTCCCCTCCTCTCACCTCCTCTATTTTCCTCTGCATGTCTCCCAGCTGGCTCTCCCCTCCCCTCCTCTCCCCTCCTCTCACCTCCTCTATTTTCCTCTGCATGTCTCCCAGCTGGCTCTCCCACTCCTTCCTCTCAGAGTTGAATCTCTCCATCAGTTCAGACTTCTCTCGGACCCAGCCCTTCTCGCTGAGCTCCAGCCGACAGCGCAGGTCCATGGCGGCCGTGTGGGTGTCCACCAGCAGCCTCCTCTGCTGCTCTCTGTCCCCCCGCTGTAGAGGACTCTCCCTGGGCTCTGGACTCTGAGTTCTCAGCCCCAGCTCAACGACAGGACCTCCTCTAGCCTCCAACTGGACAGGAAGAGAGAGATGGAGGGGGAGATGGAGACGGAGGAGTAGAGAGAGAGGCAGGCAGGCAGGGAGAGAGGGAGATGGAGAAGGAGGAGTAGAGAGAGAGAGGGAGGGAGAGATGGAGATGGAGAATGGGGAGTAGAGAGAGAGAGGCAGGGAGAGATGGCAGGCAAGAGAATTAGGTGGGAGAGAATGTCAGGGAGTGTCAGGAAGAGGGGCGGAGGGAGAGAAGGACCAGAGGGAGGAGAGGAAAAGGGAGAATTCAGAGAACGGATGGAAGGGATTAAAAGATCATAACTCAAAGGACTTCATGGTCAACCTCTCCTCCCTCTGTCTCCCTCTCTCATCATCTGACAGGATATCACAGTTCATGGTCAACCTCTCCTCCCTCTGTCTCCCTCTCTCATCATCTGACAGGATATCACAGTTCATGGTCAACCTCTCCTCCCTCTGTCTCCCTCTCTCATCATCTGACAGGATATCACAGTTCATGGTCAACCTCTCCTCCCTCTGTCTCCCTCTCTCATCATCTGACAGGATATCACAGTTCATGGTCAACCTCTCCTCCCTCTGTCTCCCTCTCTCATCATCTGACAGGATATCACAGTTCATGGTCAACCTCTCCTCCCTCTGTCTCCCTCTCTCATCATCTGACAGGATATCACAGTTCATGGTCAACCTCTCCTCCCTCTGTCTCCCTCTCTCATCATCTGACAGGATATCACAGTTCATGGTCAACCTCTCCTCCTCTGTCTCCCTCTCTCATCATCTGACAGGATATTACAGTTCATGGTCAACCTCTCCTCCCTCTGTCTCCCTCTCTCATCATCTGACAGGATATCACAGCTGCCTCTACACAGTTCATTTCCTGTCTGTGGTCCCGCCTCCCTGTCTGTCTCTGGACCCATCTACAGCTATCTCTCTGTCTCTGACCCATCTGCTATCTCCTGTCTCTGGACCCATCTACAGCTATCTCCCTGTCTGTCTCTGGACCCATCTACAGCTATCTCCCTGTCTGTCTCTGGGCCCATCTACAGCTATCTCCCTGTCTGTCTCTGGACCCATCTACAGCTATCTCCCTGTCTGTCTCTGGACCCATCTACAGCTATCTCCCTGTCTGTCTCTGGACCCATCTACAGCTATCTCCCTGCCTGTCTCTGGACCCATCTACAGCTATCTCCCTGCCTGTCTCTGGACCCATCTACAGCTATCTCCCTGCCTGTCTCTGGACCCATCTACAGCTATCTCCCTGCCTGTCTCTGGACCCATCTACAGCTATCTCCCTGTCTGGTCAATATATCCCTTAGAGAAACTACTCTGTCTGGTCAATATATCCCTTAGAGAAACTACTCTGTCTGGTCAATATATCCCTTAGAGAAACGACTCTGTCTGTGGAGCTGTAATGAGACCAGGACAATGCCTCTCTCTGTAGTAAGTAGACATAGACTACCATCCAAAATGGCATCCTATTCAATATATAGTGAACTACTTTTGACCAGGGACCATAGTGTACCATATAGGGACTAGTGTCCCATTTGGGAAGCGTCCTCTGTCTGTCTGAGGTCTTTGAACGCTCGGTGTAATTGCAGTGGCAGAATGGGACTGGCGCTGTCAAGTTTATTCCTGACCCAAACATGAACAGGAACAACACACACAGAGACAGAGAGACAGAGACAGAGACAGAGACAGAGAGAGACAGAGAGAGAGAGAGAGAGAGAGAGAGAGAGAGAGAGAGAGAGAGAGAGAGAGAGAGAGAGAGAGAGAGAGAGAGAGATGCTACATGCTACCCCTGTAACTCAGAGGTTAAACTGAGTGAGTGATGAATATTTCAGAACCTGTACCAGGACCTGTATCAACAAGAGACTAGAGGCTTACAGTTCTCCAGACAGGCTGGCAGACAGACAGTACGACACAGAGGAGACAGACAGACAGACAGACAGACAGACAGACAGACAGACAGACAGACAGACACGGAGGAGACAGGCTGGTAGACAGACACAGAGGAGACAGACAGTAAGACACAGAGGAGACAGGCTGGTAGACAGACAGACAGTAAGACACAGAGGAGACAGGCTGGTAGACAGACAGTAAGACACAGAGGAGACAGGCTGGCAGACAGACAGTAAAACACAGAGGAGACAGGCTGGTAGACAGACAGACAGACAGTAAGACACAGAGGAGACAGGCTGGTAGACAGACAGACAGTAAAAGACAGAGGCAGGCTGGTAGACAGACAGTAAAAGACAGAGGAGACAGGCTGGCAGACAGACAGACAGTAAAAGACAGAGGCAGGCTGGCAGACAGACAGACAGTAAAAGACAGAGGAGACAGGCTGGGCAACAGACAGACAGTAAAAGACAGAGGAGACAGGCTGGTCGACAGACAGACAGTAAAAGACAGAGGAGACAGGCTGGTCGACAGACAGACAGTAAAAGACAGAGGAGACAGGCCGGCAGACAGACAGACAGTAAAAGACAGAGGAGACAGTCTGGCAGACAGACAGACAGTAAAAGACAGAGGAGAAAGGCTGGCAGACAGACAGACAGTAAAAGACAGAGGAGAAAGGCTGGCAGACAGACAGACAGTAAAAGACAGAGGCAGGCTGGTAGACAGACAGGCAGTAAAAGACAGAGGCAGGCTGGCAGACAGACAGACAGTAAAAGACAGAGGAGACAGGCTGGTAGACAGACAGACAGTAAAAGACAGAGGAGACAGGCTGGTCGACAGACAGACAGTAAAAGACAGAGGCAGGCTGGTAGACAGACAGACAGGGGAGACAGGCTGGCAGGCAGACAGACAGACAGTAAAAGACAGAGGAGACAGGCTGGTCGACAGACAGACAGTAAAAGACAGAGGAGAAAGGCTGGCAGACAGACAGACAGTAAAAGTCAGAGGAGACAGGCTGGCAGACAGACAGTAAAAGACAGAGGAGAAAGGCTGGCAGACAGACAGACAGTAAAAGACAGAGGAGACAGGCTGGCCGACAGACAGACAGTAAAAGACAGAGGAGACAGGCTGGTCGACAGACAGACAGTAAAAGACAGAGGAGACAGGCTGGTCGACAGACAGACAGTAAAAGACAGAGGAGAAAGGCTGGTCGACAGACAGACAGTAAAAGACAGAGGAGACAGGCTGGCAGACAGACAGACAGTAAAAGACAGAGGAGACAGGCTGGTCGACAGACAGACAGTAAAAGACAGAGGAGACAGGCCGGCAGACAGACAGACAGTAAAAGACAGAGGAGACAGGCTGGCAGACAGACAGACAGTAAAAGACAGAGGAGAAAGGCTGGCAGACAGACAGTAAAAGACAGAGGAGAAAGGCTGGCAGACAGACAGTAAAAGACAGAGGAGAAAGGCTGGCAGACAGACAGACAGTAAAAGACAGAGGCAGGCTGGTAGACAGACAGGCAGTAAAAGACAGAGGAGACAGGCTGGTCGACAGACAGACAGTAAAAGACAGAGGAGAAAGGCTGGTCGACAGACAGACAGTAAGACACAGAGAAGACAGGCTGGTAGACAGACAGGAAAACAGAGAGGAGACAGGCTGGTAGACAGACAGTAAAAGACAGAGGAGACAGGCTGGTAGACAGACAGACAGTAAAAGACAGAGGCAAGCTGGTAGACAGACAGACAGTAAAACACAAAGGAGACAGGCTGGCAGACAGACAGACAGTAAAAGACAGAGGCAGGCTGGTAGACAGACAGACAGTAAAAGACAGAGGCAAGCTGGTAGACAGACAGACAGTAAAACACAAAGGAGACAGGCTGGCAGACAGACAGACAGTAAAAGACAGAGGCAGGCTGGTAGACAGACAGACAGTAAAAGACAGAGGCAGGCTGGTAGACAGACAGACAGTAAAAACACAAAGGAGACAGGCTGGCAGACAGACAGACAGTAAAAGACAGAGACAGGCTGGTAGACAGACAGACAGTAAAAGACAGAGGCAGGCTGGTAGACAGACAGACAGTAAAACACAAAGGAGACAGGCTGGCAGACAGACAGACAGTAAAAGACAGAGGCAGGCTGGTAGACAGACAGACAGTAAAAGACAGAGGCAGGCTGGTAGACAGACAGACAGTAAAACACAAAGGAGACAGGCTGGCAGACAGACAGACAGTAAAAGACAGAGGCAGGCTGGTAGACAGACAGACAGTAAAACACAAAGGAGACAGGCTGGCAGACAGACAGACAGTAAAAGACAGAGGCAGGCTGGTAGACAGACAGACAGTAAAAGACAGAGACAGGCTGGTAGACAGACAGACAGTAAAACACAAAGGAGACAGGCTGGCAGACAGACAGACAGTAAAAGACAGAGGCAGGCTGGTAGACAGACAGACAGTAAAAGACAGAGGCAAGCTGGTAGACAGACAGACAGTAAAACACAAAGGAGACAGGCTGGCAGACAGACAGACAGTAAAAGACAGAGGCAGGCTGGTAGACAGACAGACAGTAAAAGACAGAGGCAAGCTGGTAGACAGACAGACAGTAAAACACAAAGGAGACAGGCTGGCAGACAGACAGACAGTAAAAGACAGAGGCAGGCTGGTAGACAGACAGACAGTAAAAGACAGAGGCAGGCTGGTAGACAGACAGACAGTAAAAGACAGAGGAGACAGGCTGGTCGACAGACAGACAGTAAAACACAGAGACAGGCTGGTAGACGACAGACAGACAGTAAAAGACAGAGACAGGCTGGCAGACAGACAGACAGACAGACAGTAAAACACAAAGGAGACAGGCTGGCAGACAGACAGACAGACAGACAGTAAAAGACAGAGACAGGCTGGCAGACAGACAGACAGACAGACAGTAAAACACAAAGGAGACAGGCTGGTAGACAGACAGACAGACAGTAAAAGACAGAGACAGGCTGGTAGACAGACAGACAGTAAAAGACAGACAGACAGACAGACAGACAGACAGACAGACAGACAGACAGACAGACAGACAGTAAAACACAGAGACAGGCTGGTAGACATATAATAAACACACAGTAGCAGTCATCTCCTGCTACTGAAGGACTGGACAGTGTGTGTGTGTGTGTGTGTGTGTGTGTGAGTGTGTGTGTGTGTGTGTGTGTGTGTGTGTGTGTGTGTGTGTGTGTGTGTGTGTGTGTGTGTGTGTGTGTGTGTGTGTGTGTGTGTGTGTGTGTGTGTGTGTGTGTAAAGGTGACAGTGTCATGGTGGTCTCTCTCTATTAATAGGAGACTCAACCAACCAACCAACGCTGTACAGAGTTACGATGTCACGTACATTCCTCAGGGAGGGGCTGGAAGGACGACGGAGATGTTTCTCTGTGTCTGTGTGTGTGTGTGTGTGTGTGTGTGTGTGTGTGTGTGTGTGTGTGTGTGTGTGTGTGTGTGTGTGTGTGTGTGTGTGTGTGTGTGTGTGTCTGTGAGTCTGTGTCTGTGTCTGTGTGTGTGTCTGTGTGTCTGTGTCTGTGTGTGTGTCTGTGTGTGTGTGTGTGTGTGTTTCTGCTCGACAAACATCTAAAGTATGTTGACAAATATGCCTGAAGACTCAGGATGCTTAGTGGTAAACCCTGGTAGCCTGAAGACTCAGGATGCGTAGCCTGAAGACTCAGGATGCTTAGTGGTAAACCCTGGTAGCCTGAAGACACAGGATGCTTGGTGGTAAACCCTGGTAGCCTGAAGACACAGGATGCTTAGTGGTAAACCCTGGTAGCCTGAAGACACAGGATGCTTAGTGGTAAACCCTGGTAGCCTGAAGACACAGGATGCTTGGTGGTAAACCCTGGTAGCCTGAAGACACAGGATGCTTAGTGGTAAACCCTGGTAGCCTGAAGACACAGGATGCTTAGTGGTAAACCCTGGTAGCCTGAAGACACAGGATGCTTGGTGGTAAACCCTGGTAGCCTGAAGACTCAGGATGCTTGGTGGTAAACCCTGGTAGCCTGAAGACTCAGGATGCTTGGTGGTAACTCCTGGTAGCTCGAAGACACAGGATGCTTGGTGGTAGGCCCTGGTAGCCTGAAGACACAGGATGCTTGGTGGTAACTCCTGGTAGCTCGAAGACACAGGATGCTTGGCACCCTATCCTCTACATACAACAGTGCACTACTTTTGACCAGGGTCCATAGGAAATAGGGAGCTCTTTGAGATAACCACAGGCTTTGTATAACTGTCTATAAACTAAACTGTGGCAGCAGGATGTGGCTGAGAGGCGAAAACAGCTTTTACAATGGAGCTAACCCCTCCCTGCACATCGCCAGACTATGTCAGAACAACATTCCAGTCATTCATATAGAACACTGTGGACTCACACAGAACCATCAGAACTCTGGGGAACAACAAGTGAATTCTAGAAGCTGATGTGATCTGACTATCATTAATATAGAACACTGTGGACTCACACAGAACCATCAGAACTCTGGGGAACAACAAGTGAATTCTAGAAGCTGATGTGATCTGACTATCATTAATATAGAACACTGTGGACTCACACAGAACCATCAGAACACTGGTGGAACAACAAGTGAATTCTAGAAGCTGATGTGGTCTGACTATCATTAATATAGAACACTGTGGACTCACACAGAACCATCAGAACACACTGTGGACTCACACAGAACCATCAGAACACTGGTGGAACAACAAGTGAATTCTAGAAGCTGATGTGGTCTGACTATCATTAATATAGAACACTGTGGAATCACACAGAACCATCAGAACACTGAGGAACAACAAGTGAATTCTAGAAGCTGATGTGGTCTGACTATCATTAATATAGAACACTGTGGACTCACACAGAACCATCAGAACACTGGTGGAACAACAAGTGAATTCTAGAAGCTCGGAGGGTTTTGATCATGGAATAGTTTTAACATTGGGCATCGGTCTTCTTCATAAATAGTTAGTGAACAGACTGTACTGTTTATATTCGTAGTACTGGTCCAACATGGAATCCTGACAGATGACTACAGTACAGGGGCCTACAGTACATGCTTCACCCACAATCACGCACGCACGCACGCACGCACGCACACACACACACACACACACACACACACACACACACACACACACACACACACACACACACACACACACACACACACACACACACACACACACACACACACACACACACACACACACACACACATTCAGTTTCTATGCTTCAGTCATGCTTTAAATCCAGACCTATGTAAGGAGATGTTGTGTTACTCTGTTAAGTGAAAGGTCTGTTTTAGTATGAGTCTGTATCATGTTTAGTATGACTATATATCATGTTTATTATGAGTCCACATCATGTTTAGTATGAGTCCATATCATGTTTAGTATGAGTCTATATCATGTTTAGTATGAGTCTATATCATGTTTAGTATGAGTCTATATCATGTTTAGTATGAGTCTATATCATGTTTAGTATGAGTCTGTATCATGTTTAGTATGAGTCTATATCCTGTTTAGTATGAGTCTATATCGTGTTTAGTATGAGTCTATATCATGTTTAGTATGAGTCTATATCCTGTTTAGTATGAGTCTATATCCTGTTTAGTATGAGTCTATATCCTGTTTAGTATGAGTCTATATCATGTTTAGTATGAGTCTATATCATGTTTAGTATGACTCTATATCATGTTTAGTATGAGTCCATATCATGTTTAGTATGAGTCTATATCATGTTTAGTATGAGTCTATATCCTGTTTAGTATGAGTCTATATCGTGTTTAGTATGAGTCTATATCATGTTTAGTATGAGTCTATATCCTGTTTAGTATGAGTCTATATCCTGTTTAGTATGAGTCTATATCATGTTTAGTATGAGTCTATATCATGTTTAGTATGACTCTATATCATGTTTAGTATGAGTCCATATCATGTTTAGTATGAGTCTATATCATGTTTAGTATGAGTCTGTATCATGTTTTTAGTATGAGTCTATATCCTGTTTAGTATGAGTCTATATCATGTTTAGTATGAGTCTATATCCTGTTTAGTATGAGTCTATATCGTGTTTAGTATGAGTCTATATCATGTTTAGTATGAGTCTATATCCTGTTTAGTATGAGTCTATATCCTGTTTAGTATGAGTCTATATCATGTTTAGTATGAGTCTATATCATGTTTAGTATGACTCTATATCATGTTTAGTATGAGTCCATATCATGTTTAGTATGAGTCTATATCCTGTTTAGTATGAGTCTATATCATGTTTAGTATGAGTCTGTATCATGTTTAGTATGAGTCTATATCGTGTTTAGTATGAGTCCATATCATGTTTAGTATGAGTCCATATCATGTTTAGTATGAGTCTATATCCTGTTTAGTATGAGTCCATATCATGTTTAGTATGAGTCTATATCATGTTTAGTATGAGTCTGTATCATGTTTAGTATGAGTCTATATCATGTTTAGTATGAGTCCATATCATGTTTAGTATGAGTCTATATCATGTTTAGTATGAGTCCATATCATGTTTAGTATGAGTCCATATCATGTTTAGTATGAGTCTATATCATGTTTAGTATCAGTCTATATCATGTTTAGTATGACTCTATATCATGTTTATTATCGGTCGGTCGGTCTGTCTGTCAGTAGGCCTCTGTCTGTCTGTCTGTAGGCCTCTGTCTGTAGGCCTCTGTCTGTCTGTCTGTCTGTCTGTCTGTCTGTCTGTCTGTCTGTCTGTCTGTCTCTGTCTGTCTGGTCTGTCTGTCTGTCTGTAGGCCTCTGTCTGTCGGTCTGTCTGTCTGTCTGTCTGTCTGTCTGTCTGTCTGTAGGCCTCTGTCTGTCTGTCTGTCTGTAGGCCTCTGTCTGTAGGCCTCTGTCTGTCTGTCTGTCTGTCTGTAGGCCTCTGTCTGTCTGTCTGTCTGTAGGCCTCTGTCTGTCTATCTTCAGACCCTGAATCCCCTCATCCAATTGATTGGTCACACATTCACAGATCCCAGTCTGTCTAGCCACTGATTCTCTCTGGCATCATGTGATGCCAGCATGACTCTTCTAACCACATCACAGGCCTCTAAAAGATGGCTGACTGTGTCCTACGTTACTGACACAGAGATATTATAGAGGGAGATGGCTGACTGTGTCCTACAGTAGTGACACAGAGAGAGATATAGAGAGAGATGGCTGACTGTGTCCTACAGTAGTGACACAGAGAGAGATATAGAGGGAGATGGCTGACTGTGTCCTACAGTAGTGACACAGAGATATTATAGAGGGAGATGGCTGACTGTGTCCTACAGTACTGAGACAGAGAGATACATCATAGAGAGAGATGGCTGACTGTGTCCTACAGTACTGAGACAGAGAGATATATCATAGAGAGAGATGGCTGACTGTGTCCTACAGTAGTGACACAGAGAGAGATATAGAGGGAGATGGCTGACTGTGTCCTACAGTACTGAGACAGAGAGAGATATTATAGAGGGAGATGGCTGACTGTGTCCTACAGTACTGAGACAGAGAGAGATATCATAGAGAGAGATGGCTGACTGTGTCCTACAGTAGTGACACAGAGAGAGATATAGAGGGAGATGGCTGACTGTGTCCTACAGTACTGAGACAGAGATATTATAGAGGGAGATGGCTGACTGTGTCCTACAGTACTGAGACAGAGAGAGATATCATAGAGAGAGATGGCTGACTGTGTCCTACAGTAGTGACACAGAGAGAGATATAGAGGGAGATGGCTGACTGTGTCCAACAGTACTGAGACAGAGATATTATAGAGGGAGATGGCTGACTGTGTCCTACAGTACTGAGACAGAGATATTATAGAGGGAGATGGCTGACTGTGTCCTACAGTAGTGAGACAGAGAGAGATATAGAGGGAGATGGCTGACTGTGTCCTACAGTAGTGAGACAGAGATATCCTAGAGAGAGATGGCTGACTGTGTCCTACAGTAGTGAGACAGAGAGAGATATAGAGGGAGATGGCTGACTGTGTCCTACAGTACTGAGACAGAGAGAGATATCCTAGAGAGAGATGGCTGACTGTGTCCTACAGTAGTGACACAGAGAGAGATATAGAGGGAGATGGCTGACTGTGTCCTACAGTAATGAGACAGAGAGAGATATAGAGGGAGATGGCTGACTGTGTCCTACAGTACTGAGACAGAGAGAGATATAGAGGGAGATGGCTGACTGTGTCCTACAGTACTGAGACAGAGAGAGATATAGAGAGAGATGGCTGACTGTGTCCTACAGTACTGAGACAGAGATATCATAGAGGGAGATGGCTGACTGTGTCCTACAGTAGTGAGACAGAGAGAGATATAGAGGGAGATGGCTGACTGTGTCCTACAGTACTGAGACAGAGAGAGATATAGAGGGAGATGGCTGACTGTGTCCTACAGTACTGAGACAGAGATATTATAGAGGGAGATGGCTGACTGTGTCCTACAGTACTGAGACAGAGATATTATAGAGGGAGATGGCTGACTGTGTCCTACAGTACTGAGACAGAGATATTATAGAGGGAGATGGCTGACTGTGTCCTACAGTACTGAGACAGAGATATTATAGAGGGAGATGGCTGACTGTGTCCTACAGTAGTGAGACAGAGAGAGAGAGTTATAGAGGGAGATGGCTGACTGTGTCCTACAGTACTGAGACAGAGAGAGTTATAGAGGGAGATGGCTGACTGTGTCCTACAGTACTGAGACAGAGATATTATAGATATTATAGGGAGATGGCTGACTGTGTCCTACAGTACTGAGACAGAGATATTATAGAGGGAGATGGCTGACTGTGTCCTACAGTACTGAGACAGAGATATTATAGACAGGGAGATGGCTGACTGTGTCCTACAGTACTGAGACAGAGATATTATAGAGGGAGATGGCTGACTGTCCTGAGACAGAGACTAATGGAATACTGTCTAGTGGACAGTGATAATATAAGCATGATGAGAAAAGACTGATGCCATCCATGCCCGTTGCTACGCAATATGATTAAATTGATGAAGTAGGCATTCCATTCCATAGTATAGTGTTGTATCATATAGTATAGTATAGTGTTGTATCATATAGTATAGTACAGTATAGTATAGTATAGTGTAGTGGTGTATCATGTAGTATAGCATAGTATAGTATAGTGTTGTATCATATAGTATAGTACAGTATAGTATAGTATAGTGTTGTATCATATAGTATAGTACAGTATAGTATAGTATAGTGTAGTGGTGTATCATGTAGTATAGTATCATATAGTGTTGAATCATATAGTATAGTATAGCATAGTGTAGCATAGTATAACGTAGCATAGTATAGTATAGTATAGTATAGTATAGTATAGTGTTGTATCATATAGTATAGTATAGTGTTGTATCATATAGTATAGTATAGTATAGTGTTGTATCATACAGTATAGTATAGTGTTGTATCATATAGTATAGTATAGTGTTGTATCATATAGTATAGTATAGTGCTGTGTCATATTGTGCAGTATAGTATAGTGCTGTGTCATATTGTGTAGTATAGTATAGTGCTGTGTCATATTGTGTAGTATAGTATAGTGCTGTGTCATATTATGTAGTATAGTATAGTGTTGTATCACATAGTATAGTATCATATAGTATAGTATAGTGTTGTATCACATAGTATAGTGTCGTATAGTATAGTGTTGTATCATATTGTATAGTATTTTATAGTATAGTATCATATAGTATAGTATCATATCATATTGTACAGTAAAGTATAATGTTGTATAGTATAGCGTTGTATCATATTGTATAGTAAAGTATCATATTGTATAGTATAATATGGTATAGTGTTGTATCATATAGTGTCGTATCATATAGTATAGTGTTGTATAGTGTAGTGTAGTATTGTATCATATAGTATAGTGTTGTATAGTGTAGTGTAGTGTTGTATCATATAGCGTCGTATCATATAGTATAGTGTTGTATAGTGTAGTGTAGTGTTGTATCATATAGTATCATATAGTATAGTGTTGTATAGTATAGTGTTGTATAGTATAGTATAGTATTGTATCATATAGTATAGTGTTGTATAGTGTAGTGTATTGTATCATATAGTATCATATAGTATAGTGTTGTATAGTGTAGTGTAGTATTGTGTTGTATAGTATAGTGTTGTATAGTGTAGTGTAGTGTTGTATCATAGTGTTGTATAGTGTAGTGTAGTGTTGTATCATATAGTATAGTGTTGTATAGTATAGTGTAGTATTGTATCATAGTGTTGTATAGTGTAGTGTAGTGTTGTATCATATAGTATGGTGTTGTATAGTGTAGTGTAGTGTTGTATCATATAGTATAGTGTTGTATAGTGTAGTGTAGTGTTGTATCATATAGTATAGTGTTGTATAGTGTAGTCTTACCTGTGCGATTCTGCATTTCAGCTCAGCTCTCTCCAGTTCCCAGACACATCTGTCCTTAGTGTACTGCAGCTGTAGCTCGCTCCTCTTCGACTCCTCTCTCTTCACCTCTAGCTGCACCTCCTCCACTACAGTCTTCAGATCCAACAAAATCCTTCTGTTCTCCCCACCCTGAGAATCAACACAGCAGAACAGAGTTCGCTGTAGTTGGTGACCCACAATACATACATTCAGAAACACTCAGAAACCAATAAAACAAAATCGTAGTGCAACAAGTAGTGAACCAGATGTATCATCTAAAACTTAGAATAAAATATCTCCCTGTGCTGAAGTGTGAAATTATTTCCATTAGGCCTACTTGTATCTCAGCAACTTGTCTTAAAAGTATCTCATTCTCTCGTATCCATTCTTCCTTGTCCTGTCCGTGGCGCTTCTCTCGTATCCATTCTTCCTTGTCCTGTCCGTGGCGTTTCTTTAAGTGTTCAAACTTCTTTTTCAGGCGGGAGTGATGAGTCCCTGGCTCTTGCGCCCGAACTTGTCCCCGAGGAAGCTCCAGTGACGTTCCAACCGTTCCAGGATGAGACTGTTCGTAGAACTGAGTGGCTGTTGGCGGGGAGGAGAACGTCCTGAACGGGCTGCGACTCTTCCCTCTGCCGCTCTCTCTTTCTCTTTCCAGGCGCGAGCAGGGAACGAATTCCCAGTCCTGCGCTGGCACGTACCCGCCGCCGCCGCCTCCTCCACTACGCAAATCTGACCCATTTCCGAACGCAGCATTCCACATTTCTCAACGTGCAGAGACAAACAAACACAAACTGATGACAGCCTTCGGTTGACCGGTGCCTTCGGTTGTAGTTGCAGCAGCAGCAGCATAATTATCCGAAGGCGGCGATTTCCCCGGCGGTGTCCGTGGCTCTCAACGCTGAACCAGCAGCAGTTCCAGCCCATATGCAGCGACGTGCGTATTTGTCCCTTCCATGTCACCGCGCCGTGCCAAAGGTCAACAATCGGTCATTATGCTGCGGAACTCTACTGATGCTATCTGGATTTATTATCCAAACTTATGTAGGCTGTTCATTATTCCTACATTGAAAAGTATAATGCTAGTAAAGTAAAATGCTACGGCTTTCGCCTCGGCTACTGCCCTGTCCAGTGCACCGTGTGGGTGAAGAACACCCAGGAGGTTGTTGTTACGTGGACAGGACGAGTACCCAATAATACACATAGCCCACTGATGTAAGAGCTGAGGACTATTTTTACACCCTGTAACCACGCATATCCTTTTACTCAATAACCCCACTGTGTAGCGTAGACTACTAAGTAACGGAGCCGGGAGTAGGTCGCGCGGAAGCCACCGGTTGAAGCGGTATTAATCACGTCTGTTTTTACTACCGGGACCACTATGTCGCGGGCTCTAAAGAAGTTGTGACTGCGGAATGTGGATCAAGTGGTAGACTGAGGCTATACAAACGGGTTGTGACCGGGACCATAGCGATAAATATGTTCAGCCTCGCTGGTTATAGCCTAACGGTTGTTTATTACCGGGACCATAGCGATAAGTGTGTTCAGCCTCGCTGGTTATAGCCTAACGGTTGTTTATTACCGGGACCATAGCGATAAATGTGTTCAGCTCGCTGGTTATAGCTTAACGGTTGTTTATTACCGGGACCATAGCGATAAATGTGTTCAGCTCGCTGGTTATAGCCTAACGGTTGTTTATTACCGGGACCATAGCGATAAATGTGTTCAGCTCGCTGGTTATAGCCTAACGGTTGTTTATTACCGGGACCATAGCGATAAATGTGTTCAGCTCGCTGGTTATAGCCTAACGGTTGTTTATTACCGGGACCATAGCGATAAATGTGTTCAGCTCGCTGGTTATAGCCTAACGGTTGTTTATTACCGGGACCATAGCGATAAATGTGTTCAGCTCGCTGGTTATAGCCTAACGGTTGTTTATTACCGGGACCATAGCGATAAATGTGTGCAGCTCGCTGGTTATAGCCTAACGGTTGTTTATTACCGGGACCATAGCGATAAATGTGTGCAGCTCGCTGGTTATAGCCTAACGGTTGTTTATTACCGGGACCATAGCGATAAGTGTGTTCAGCTCGCTGGTTATAGCCTAACGGTTGTTTATTGGCTTCACACGCAGAATCAGAAGCCAAATGTTGCACAGCCTGTCAATGTGCGCGCGCACGCACACACACACACACACACACACACACACACACACACACACACACACACACACACACACACACACACACACACACACACACACAGTAGCCAAGCCAAACACTAGAACCACGTTTCTGTTTTCGCAGTTAGTTTGCATCCTATTTTGATACGAGGCTGTGCTCCGTTATTTCACAAGACCTTTCATTGCCTTCGAATCTCTGAATAGATTCAGGACATCTGAAAACATCTTACCTGTTATGCAATGTCCAGCTGTGTAATATCTTATTAAAGATCTCCAAAAAAACAAAAACACCAAAATAAGCTATCCAGAAAAACTGGTCTTTCTGGTCAATTGTTAATGAAAATCAGAGTGGTCCCTAAATCCAACGGAAATAACCGTCTTGGTCAGAGCTCTCTATATCTTTTCTTGATGCATTTTTTTTTCATTGGACAACTCGACCAGACGAGCCACGAAAGCCCCGCGTACTTCTCCCTCACAGCT
This sequence comes from Oncorhynchus keta, assembly GCF_023373465.1. NCBI lineage: Eukaryota > Metazoa > Chordata > Actinopteri > Salmoniformes > Salmonidae > Oncorhynchus > Oncorhynchus keta. The sequence goes on from NW_026281089.1 coordinate 54,067, forward strand.
GGTCTTAATACCGTTTATGACGTCATATCCCCACCGCCGGATGAGAATCGCCGTGTGTTCCCAGCCCCGCCCCCGCCCCGCCCCCCGTCTCAGTGGCCAGTAGAATTTACGGGATAAACAATTCCATATCCAGCACAAATCAAATGTTATTGGTCATGTGCACATATTTTAGCAGATGTTATCGCAGTTGTAGAGAAATGCCTATGTTTTCTAGGTCCAACAGTGCAGTAATACCTAACAAAAACACAACAATACACCCAAAAATATCAGAACGAGCAGTGGCATGTATGTATATGATGGTGTGTATATATATATACATTATGACAGGATAGGAATAGAAAAGGAGTGTTCAGCAGTAGTTATATAGGAAGAGCCTTGACTAGAATATATATATATATATACATATATATATACATACCGGGCCACTGTGTCGCGGGCTCTAAAGAAGTTGTGACTGCGGAATGTGGATCAGGTGGTAGACTAAGGCTATACAAACAGGTTGTGACCGATAAATGTGTTCAGCTCGCTGGTTATAGCCTAACGGTTGTTTATTGGCTTCACACGCAGAATCAGAAGCCAAATTTTGCACAGCCTGTCAATATATATATATATATGTAACAGTATAACTTTAGACCGTCCCCTCGCCCATACCTGGGCGCGAACCAGGGACCCTCTGCACACATCAACAACAGTCACCCCTCGAAGCATCGTTACCCATCGCTCCACAAAAGCCACGGCCCTTGCAGAGCAAGGGGAACTACTACTTCAAGGTCTCAGAGTAAGTGACGTCACCGATTGAGACGCTATTTAGCGCGCACCACCGCTAACTAAGCCAGCCGTTTCACATTCGTTACATATATATATATATGAAGTGGGTAAAACAGTATATAAACATTATTAAAGTGACCAATGTTCAATGACTATGTACATGGATCAGCATTTACTAGTTTTCATTTAGTTTATTTAGCAAATGTTTCTTACTTACTTATTTAAAACTCTGCATTGTTGGTTAAGGGCTCATAAGTAAGTATTTCACAGTACTCCAGGTTCTGTTGATGGATTAGGTGTCCTCAACACTGCTATACTCCAGGTTCTGTTGATGGATTAGGTGTCCTCAACACTGCTATACTTCAGGTTCTGTTGATGGTTTGGTGTCCCTAACACTGCTATACTCCAGGTTCTGTTGATGGATTAGGTGTCCCTAACACTGCTATACTCCAGGTTCTGTTGATGGATTAGGTGTCCCTAACACTGCTATACTCCAGGTTCTGTTGATGGTTTGGTGTCCCTAACACTGCTATACTCCAGGTTCTGTTGATGGTTTGGTGTCCCTAACACTGCTATACTCCAGGTTCTGTTGATGGATTAGGTGTCCTTAACACTGGTATACTTCAGGTTCTGTTGATGGATTAGGTGTCCCTAACACTGTTATACTCCAGGTTCTGTTGATGGATTAGGTGTCCCTAACACTGCTATACTCCAGGCTCTGTTGATGGATTAGGTGTCCCTAACACTGCTATACTTCAGGTTCTGTTGATGGATTAGGTGTCCTTAACACTGCTATACTCCAGGTTATGTTGATGGATTAGGTGTCCTTAACACTGCTATACTCCAGGTTCTGTTGATGGATTAGGTGTCCTCAACACTGCTATACTTCAGGTTCTGTTGATGGATTAGGTGTCCCTAACACTGCTATACTCCAGGTTCTGTTGATGGTTTGGTGTCCTTAACACTGCTATACTTCAGGTTCTGTTGATGGATTAGGTGTCCCTAACACTGTTATACTCCAGGTTCTGTTGATGGATTAGGTGTCCCTAACACTGCTATACTCCAGGCTCTGTTGATGGATTAGGTGTCCCTAACACTGCTATACTTCAGGTTCTGTTGATGGATTAGGTGTCCCTAACACTGCTATACTCCAGGTTCTGTTGATGGATTAGGTGTCCTTAACACTGCTATACTCCAGGTTATGTTGATGGATTAGGTGTCCTTAACACTGCTATACTCCAGGTTCTGTTGATGGATTAGGTGTCCTCAACACTGCTATACTTCAGGTTCTGTTGATGGATTAGGTGTCCCTAACACTGCTATACTCCAGGTTCTGTTGATGGATTAGGTGTCCTTAACACTGCTATACTCCAGGTTCTGTTGATGGATTAGGTGTCCCTAACACTGCTATACTCCAGGCTCTGTTGATGGATTAGGTGTCCCTAACACTGCTATACTCCAGGCTCTGTTGATGGATTAGGTGTCCCTAACACTGCTATACTTCAGGTTCTGTTGATGGATTAGGTGTCCCTAACACTGCTATACTCCAGGTGAATGCTCTGTTGATGGATTAGGTGTCCCTAACACTGCTATACTCCAGGCTCTGTTGATGGATTAGGTGTCCCTAACACTGTTATACTCCAGGTGAATGCTCTGTTGATGGATTAGGTGTCCCTAACACTGCTATACTCCAGGCTCTGTTGATGGATTAGGTGTCCCTAACACTGCTATACTCCAGGTGAATGCTCTGTTGATGGATTAGGTGTCCCTAACACTGCTATACTCCAGGCTCTGTTGATGGATTAGGTGTCCCTAACACTGCTATACTCCAGGTTCTGTTGATGGATTAGGTGTCCCTAACACTGCTATACTCTAGGTTCTGTTGATGGATTAGGTGTCCCTAACACTGCTATACTCCAGGTGAATGCTCTGTTGATGGATTAGGTGTCCCTAACACTGCTATACTCCAGTCTCTGTTGATGGATTAGGTGTCCCTAACACTGCTATACTCCAGGTGAATGTTCTGTTGATGGATTAGGTGTCCCTAACACTGCTATACTCCAGGTGAATGCTCTGTTGATGGATTAGGTGTCCCTAACACTGCTATACTCCAGGTTCTGTTGATGGATTAGGTGTCCCTAACACTGCTATACTCCAGGCTCTGTTGATGGATTAGGTGTCCCTAACACTGCTATACTCCAGGTTCTGTTGATGGATTAGGTGTCCCTAACACTGCTATACTCCAGGCTCTGTTGATGGATTAGGTGTCCCTAACACTGCTATACTCCAGGCTCTGTTGATGGATTAGGTGTCCCTAACACTGCTATACTCCAGGCTCTGTTGATGGATTAGGTGTCCCTAACACTGCTATACTCCAGTCTCTGTTGATGGATTAGGTGTCCCTAACACTGCTATACTCCAGGCTCTGTTGATGGATTAGGTGTCCCTAACACTGCTATACTCCAGGCTCTGTTGATGGATTAGGTGTCCCTAACACTGCTATACTCCAGGTTCTGTTGATGGATTAGGTGTCCCTAACACTGCTATACTCTAGGTTCTGTTGATGGATTAGGTGTCCCTAACACTGCTATACTCCAGGTGAATGCTCTGTTGATGGATTAGGTGTCCCTAACACTGCTATACTCCAGTCTCTGTTGATGGATTAGGTGTCCCTAACACTGCTATACTCCAGGTGAATGTTCTGTTGATGGATTAGGTGTCCCTAACACTGCTATACTCCAGGTGAATGCTCTGTTGATGGATTAGGTGTCCCTAACACTGCTATACTCCAGGTTCTGTTGATGGATTAGGTGTCCCTAACACTGCTATACTCCAGGCTCTGTTGATGGATTAGGTGTCCCTAACACTGCTATACTCCAGGTTCTGTTGATGGATTAGGTGTCCCTAACACTGCTATACTCCAGGCTCTGTTGATGGATTAGGTGTCCCTAACACTGCTATACTCCAGGCTCTGTTGATGGATTAGGTGTCCCTAACACTGCTATACTCCAGGCTCTGTTGATGGATTAGGTGTCCCTAACACTGCTATACTCCAGTCTCTGTTGATGGATTAGGTGTCCCTAACACTGTTATACTCCAGGCTCTGTTGATGGATTAGGTGTCCCTAACACTGCTATACTCCAGGTGAATGTTCTGTTGATGGATTAGGTGTCCCTAACACTGCTATACTCCAGTCTCTGTTGATGGATTAGGTGTCCCTAACACTGTTATACTCCAGGCTCTGTTGATGGATTAGGTGTCCCTAACACTGTTATACTCCAGGTGAATGCTCTGTTGATGGATTAGGTGTCCCTAACACTGTTATACTCCAGGTGAATGCTCTGTTGATGAATTAGGTGTCCCTAACACTGCTATACTCCAGGCTCTGTTGATGGATTAGGTGTCCCTAACACTGCTATACTCCAGGTTCTGTTGATGGATTAGGTGTCCCTAACACTGCTATACTCCAGGCTCTGTTGATGGATTAGGTGTCCCTAACACTGCTATACTTCAGGTTCTGTTGATGGATTAGGTGTCCCTAACACTGCTATACTCCAGGTTCTGTTGATGGATTAGGTGTCCTTAACACTGCTATACTCCAGGTTCTGTTGATGGATTAGGTGTCCCTAACACTGCTATACTCCAGGCTCTGTTGATGGATTAGGTGTCCCTAACACTGCTATACTCCAGGTTCTGTTGATGGATTAGGTGTCCCTAACACTGCTATACTCCAGGTGAATGCTCTGTTGATGGATTAGGTGTCCCTAACACTGCTATACTCCAGGTTCTGTTGATGGATTAGGTGTCCCTAACACTGCTATACTCCAGGTTCTGTTGATGGATTAGGTGTCCCTAACACTGCTATACTCCAGGCTCTGTTGATGGTTTGGTGTCCTTAACACTGCTATACTCCAGGTTCTGTTGATGGATTAGGTGTCCCTAACACTGCTATACTCCAGGTTCTGTTGATGGATTAGGTGTCACTAACACTGCTATACTCCAGGCTCTGTTGATGGATTAGGTGTCCCTAACACTGCTATACTCCAGGTTCTGTTGATGGATTAGGTGTCCCTAACACTGCTATACTCCAGGCTCTGTTGATGGATTAGGTGTCCCTAACACTGTTATACTCCAGGTTCTGTTGATGGATTAGGTGTCCCTAACACTGCTATACTCCAGGTGAATGTTCTGTTGATGGATTAGGTGTCCCTAACACTGCTATACTCCAGGTTCTGTTGATGGATTAGGTGTCCCTAACACTGTTATACTCCAGGTTAATACTCTGTTGATGGATTAGGTGTCCCTAACACTGCTATACTTCAGGTTCTGTTGATGGATTAGGTGTCACTAACACTGCTATACTCCAGGCTCTGTTGATGGATTAGGTGTCCCTAACACTGCTATACTTCAGGTTCTGTTGATGGATTAGGTGTCCCTAACACTGCTATACTCCAGGTTCTGTTGATGGATTAGGTGTCCTTAACACTGCTATACTCCAGGTTCTGTTGATGGATTAGGTGTCCCTAACACTGCTATACTCCAGGCTCTGTTGATGGATTAGGTGTCCCTAACACTGCTATACTCCAGGTTCTGTTGATGGATTAGGTGTCCCTAACACTGCTATACTCCAGGTGAATGCTCTGTTGATGGATTAGGTGTCCCTAACACTGCTATACTCCAGGTTCTGTTGATGGATTAGGTGTCACTAACACTGCTATACTCCAGGCTCTGTTGATGGATTAGGTGTCCCTAACACTGCTATACTCCAGGTTCTGTTGATGGATTAGGTGTCCCTAACACTGCTATACTCCAGGCTCTGTTGATGGATTAGGTGTCCCTAACACTGTTATACTCCAGGTTCTGTTGATGGATTAGGTGTCCCTAACACTGCTATACTCCAGGTGAATGTTCTGTTGATGGATTAGGTGTCCCTAACACTGCTATACTCCAGGTTCTGTTGATGGATTAGGTGTCCCTAACACTGTTATACTCCAGGTTAATACTCTGTTGATGGATTAGGTGTCCCTAACACTGCTATACTTCAGGTTCTGTTGATGGATTAGGTGTCACTAACACTGCTATACTCCAGGCTCTGTTGATGGATTAGGTGTCCCTAACACTGCTATACTCCAGGTTCTGTTGATGGATTAGGTGTCCCTAACACTGCTATACTCTAGGTTCTGTTGATGGATTAGGTGTCCCTAACACTGCTATACTCCAGGTGAATGTTCTGTTGATGGATTAGGTGTCCCTAACACTGCTATACTCCAGTCTCTGTTGATGGATTAGGTGTCCCTAACACTGCTATACTCTAGGTGAATGCTCTGTTGATGGATTAGGTGTCCCTAACACTGCTATACTCCAGTCTCTGTTGATGGATTAGGTGTCCCTAACACTGCTATACTCCAGGTTCTGTTGATGGATTAGGTGTCCCTAACACTGCTATACTCCAGGTTCTGTTGATGGATTAGGTGTCCCTAACACTGCTATACTCCAGGTTCTGTTGATGGATTAGGTGTCCCTAACACTGCTATACTCCAGGCTCTGTTGATGGATTAGGTGTCCCTAACACTGCTATACTCCAGGTGAATGCTCTGTTGATGGATTAGGTGTCCCTAACACTGCTATACTCCAGGTTCTGTTGATGGATTAGGTGTCCCTAACACTGCTATACTCCAGGCTCTGTTGATGGATTAGGTGTCCCCAACACTGTTATACTCCAGGTTCTGTTGATGGATTAGGTGTCCCTAACACTGCTATACTTCAGGTTCTGTTGATGGTTTGGTGTCCCTAACACTGCTATACTCCAGGCTCTGTTGATGGATTAGGTGTCCCTAACACTGTTATACTCCAGGCTCTGTTGATGGATTAGGTGTCCCTAACACTGTTATACTCCAGGTTCTGTTGATGGATTAGGTGTCCCTAACACTGTTATACTCCAGGTGAATGTTCTGTTGATGGATTAGGTGTCCCTAACACTGCTATACTCCAGGCTCTGTTGATGGATTAGGTGTCCCTAACACTGCTATACTCCAGGTTCTGTTGATGGATTAGGTGTCCCTAACACTGTTATACTCCAGGTTCTGTTGATGGATTAGGTGTCCCTAACACTGCTATACTCCAGGTTCTGTTGATGGATTAGGTGTCCCTAACACTGCTATACTCCAGGTTCTGTTGATGGATTAGGTGTCCCTAACACTGCTATACTACAGGTGAATGCTCTGTTGATGGATTAGGTGTCCCTAACACTGCTATACTCCAGGTTCTGTTGATGGATTAGGTGTCCCTAACACTGTTATACTCCAGGTGAATGCTCTGTGGATGGATTAGGTGTCCCTAACACTGTTATACTGTACATGCATGGACACTATACATAGGTAGGTACTGTGTGGGTTTACAGACTGGTTACTAGTCCAACGCTCTAGCCACTAGGCTACCCTGCCGCCCCAGACTGGGACTCCTATACACCCACAGCACTCTGTTGTTCCTTCCTGCCTTTTGCATCAGAGTTCTGGGGGACCTCTGAAATAAGGTTAGATGAGAGACCATTCACCGTTAACCTTGTCTACTCACCTAATAATATACGGTGTCTCAGCCCCAGAGGTGTGTGGTCTTCTCCAGTGTCTCAGCCCCAGAGGTGTGTGGTCTTCTCCAGTGTCTCAGACCCAGAGGTGTGTTGTCTTCTCCAGTGTCTCAGCCCCAGAGGTGTGTGGTCTTCTCCAGTGTCTCAGCCCCAGAAGTGTGTGGTCTTCTCCAGTGTCTCAGCCCCAGAGGTGTGTGGTCTTCTCCAGTGTCTCAGCCCCAGAGGTGTGTTGTCTTCTCCAGTGTCTCAGCCCCAGAGGTGTGTGGTCTTCTCCAGTGTCTCAGCCCCAGAAGTGTGTGGTCTTCTCCAGTGTCTCAGTCCCAGAGGTGTGTGGTCTTCTCCAGTGTCTCAGCCCCAGAGGTGTGGTGTCTTCTCCAGTGTCTCAGCCCCAGAGGTGTGTGGTCTTCTCCAGTGTCTCAGCCCCAGAGGTGTGTGGTCTTATCCAGTGTCTCAGCCCCAGAGGTGTGTGGTCTTCTCCAGTGTCTCAGCCCCAGAGGTTTCTGGTCTTCTCCAGTGTCTCAGCCCCAGAGGTGTGTGGTCTTCTCCAGTGTCTCAGCCCCAGAGGTGTGTGGTCTTCTCCAGTGTCTCAGCCCCAGAGGTGTGTGGTCTTCTCCAGTGTCTCAGCCCCAGAGGTGTGGTGTCTTCTCCAGTGTCTCAGCCCCAGAGGTGTGTGGTCTTCTCCAGTGTCTCAGCCCCAGAGGTGTGTGGTCTTCTCCAGTGTCTCAGCCCCAGAGGTGTGTGGTCTTCTCCAGTGTCTCAGCCCCAGAGGTGTGGTGTCTTCTCCAGTGTCTCAGCCCCAGAGGTGTGTGGTCTTCTCCAGTGTCTCAGCCCCAGAGGTGTGTGGTCTTCTCCAGTGTCTCAGCCCCAGAGGTGTGTGGTCATCTCCAGTGTCTCAGCCCCAGAGGTGTGTGGTCTTCTCCAGTGTCTCAGCCCCAGAGGTGTGTGGTCTTCTCCAGTGTCTCAGCCCCAGAGGTGTGTGGTCTTCTCCAGTGTCTCAGCCCCAGAGGTGTGTGGTCTTCTCCAGTGTCTCAGCCCCAGAGGTGTGTGGTCTTCTCCAGTGTCTCAGCCCCAGAGGTGTGTGGTCTTCTCCAGTGTCTCAGCCCCAGAGGTGTGTGGTCTTCTCCAGTGTCTCAGCCCCAGAGGTATGTGGTCTTCTCCAGTGTCTCAGCCCCAGAGGTGTGTGGTCTTCTCCAGTGTCTCAGCCCCAGAGGTGTGTGGTCTTCTCCAGTGTCTCAGCCCCAGAGGTGTGTGGTCTTCTCCAGTGTGTGTTGAAAGCTTGTAAATAGTAACTGCTGAAACGTGGAATAGTGTCCCGTATCACTTGTGACCTTAGATGTGAATATTCCAAAATAAAAAATCAAATAAAAAAAATAAAAAATATGACTAAACAAAAATATGTGTCTGTGTCAAAGTGAGACGGACGTTACAGGACGAAGAAGAGAGTGAAGAGGAAGACGAGTTTGAAGATGGTGGTGTAGGAGAGTGAAGAGAACAGGACGAGGATGAGGATGAGCAGGATGATGGGCTGAAACATCTAGGTGGGATTAATAAGGACGGCAAAGGAGGACGAGTCAGGACGAGGACGAGTCAGGACCAGGACGGGTCAGGACCAGGACGGGTCAGGACGAGGCGAAGGAGGACGAGTCAGGACCAGGACGAGTCAGGACCAGGACGAGTCAGGACGAGGTGAAGGAGGACGAGTCAGGACCAGGACGAGTCAGGATGAGTCAGGACCAGGACGAGTCAGGACCAGGACGAGTCAGGACGAGGCGAAGGAGGACGAGTCAGGAAAACAGAATGGTAGAAGGACAGGAAGAGAGAACAGATTAAAAGCATTGACATTCAGACCAAATAGAGGCCTGTCCTACAGTAGATGTAATACTGACATTCAGACCAAATAGAGGCCTGTCCTACAGTAGATGTAATACTGACATTCAGACCAAATAGAGGCCTGTCCTACAGTAGATGTAATACTGACATTCAGACCAAATAGAGGCCTGTCCTACAGTAGATGTAATACTGACATTCAGACCAAATAGAGGCCTGTCCTACTGTAGATGTAATACTGACATTCAGACCAAATAGAGGCCTGTCCTACAGTAGATGTAATACTGACATTCAGACCAAATAGAGGCCTGTCCTACAGTAGATGTAATACTGACATTCAGACCAAATAGAGGCCTGTCCTACAGTAGATGTAATACTGACATTCAGACCAAATAGAGGCCTGTCCTACAGTAGATGTAATACTGACATTCAGACCAAATAGAGGCCTGTCCTACAGTAGATGTAATGCTGACATTCAGACCAAATAGAGGCCTGTCCTACAGTAGATGTAATACTGACATTCAGACCAAATAGAGGCCTGTCCTACAGCAGATGTAATACTGACATTCAGACCAAATAGAGGCCTGTCCTACAGTAGATGTAATACTGACATTCAGACCAAATAGAGGCCTGTCCTACAGCAGATGTAATACTGACATTCAGACCAAATAGAGGCCTGTCCTACAGTAGATGTAATACTGACATTCAGACCAAATAGAGGCCTGTCCTACAGCAGATGTAATACTGACATTCAGACCAAATAGAGGCCTGTCCTACAGTAGATGTAATACTGGCATTCAGACCAAATAGAGGCCTGTCCTACAGTAGATGTAATACTGACATTCAGACCAAATAGAGGCCTGTCCTACTGTAGATGTAATATTGACATTCAGACCAAATAGAGGCCTGTCCTACAGTAAAATCGACTATTACCGGCCAACGGAAACCCTGGTGTGCTTCTAACTCTGTTCAACTTACAGACGGTGGTTCCTCCTCCTCTTTGTCCTCCGGCTTGGGGACATCCAGTCTGTCTATAAAACCCTGCAGCTCCTTCCTGAAGGCCTTCATCTGAGCGGTGATCCTGTACAACAACTCGTGCTCCCTGACGGTGCTCCCTTCCTCCTCGTAAAGCTCCCCGTTGGAGACCATGTAGACCCGGGCCTCAGCCATGATGGTGCCGGTGTCTGCTATCAGCCTGTCGACGGTCCGGCCCAGCCGCTCTGCTTCTATACGGATGTCTACCATCTGCTGCCGGTCCTTCAGGCTGCGAGGGAGGAAACGGCCCTCGGGGGAGTAGAGGGTGCGGGTTGGGGTCAGGCACCGGATGTTACGCACCTGGATAGGGAGACGGGGGATAACCTTAGCTTCAGCGTGTCACAGCTTCACCGTAATTTAATACGCAAAGCATTATGGGTCAACTGTGGTGGTGCACGATGCTGTATCACCTCGTCCGAGTCGCTCTCCCCTCCGATGGGGCCTTCTCGTTTACGGTGGGGTGGGAAGCGCGATGAGGTGGAGGCGTCATCTCCTCCGTCACTCTCTGCGTCACTTTCCCGGGGGCTGGCCCTGATGCCCAGGTGTGACGCCAGGTCGTAGCGCTGCATGTTGGACAGCAGGACCCGGTTCTCATACTGCATCTGCATCACCTGTAGAGGAAAGGAGACAGGATAGCATTATGTTAGCGTCAGAGATGATTAGCATTATGTTAGCATCAGAGATGATTAGCATTATGTTAGCATCAGAGATGATTAGCATTATGTTAGCATCAGAGATGATTTGCATTATGTTAGCGTCAGAGATGGATAGCATTATGTTAGCATCAGAGATGGATAGCATTATGTTAGCATCAGAGATGATTTGCATTATGTTAGCATCAGAGATGATTAGCATTATGTTAGCATCAGAGATGATTTGCATTATGTTAGCATCAGAGATGATTTGCATTATGTTAGCATCAGAGATGATTAGCATTATGTTAGCATCAGAGATGATTAGCATTATGTTAGCATCAGAGATGATTTGCATTATGTTAGCATCAGAGATGATAAGCATTATGTTAGCATCAGAGATGATTAGCATTATGTTAGCATCAGAGATGATTTGCATTATGTTAGCATCAGAGATGATTAGCATTATGTTAGCATCAGAGATGATTTGCATTATGTTAGCGTCAGAGATGGATAGCATTATGTTAGCATCAGAGATGGATAGCATTATGTTAGTGTCAGAGATTATTAGCATTATGTTAGCGTCAGAGATGTTAGCATCAGAGATGGATAGCATTATGTTAGCTTCAACTGTCAGCTTCATTTCATGTCAATCAATTCAGGAAAGTAAACTGAAATTCCACTTCCAATGTGTTCTAAGAGAACTTCCAATGTGTTCTAAGAGAACTTCCAATGTGTTCTAAGAGAACTTCCAATGTGTTCTAAGAGAACTTCCAATGTGTTCTAAGAGAACTTCCAATGTGTTCTAAGAGAACTTCCAATGTGTTCTAAGAGAACTTCCAATGTGTTCTCACAGAGAAGCATGGAGGGAAATTGGAATTGGAATTCCAGGTAACGACATGAATTGAAGGAATTAAAATGGAAGTGACCGCTAGAAACCCCCACAGAGCATCGTGGGTAGTGTAGTCCATCACGCTGCCTCACCTTGCCACTCAGCTCGTTGATCTGCAGCCTGGCAGCCTTTAGCTCCTCCTGCAGGACCTCCACCTTGGCCCGGTCTGCAGCCGCCCCGGCGCCACCCCCTCCACCCCCGGCGCCGTGCCTGGAGCCCTCCTTGTACTTCAGCTTGTTCAGCTCCCCCGTCACCTAAAAGACAGATTTAGTAGTGGGGGGGATTGAAACAGGATGTACTTTAAATTATAAAACTACCTTTCTGTCAAAAAAAGAGCGGACCTAATGGGAACACAGCCCCCTGCAACCTTTCTTAACTCAAGTTCTGCCCTCAACTACGCCGATGAACCTTATGAGTGGCCATTTGACCTGATGATACGTTGCTACGAGGGGGTGTTGAGAGAGAGAGCTAAATGTGATCAGTAACGACAAAATACTCTACTACATGACTCACACGTAGAATGTAAACAGCTGCTTTCCAAATGGCACCCTATTCCCTATATAGCACACTAGTTTCAACCAGAGCCCTTTGGTCCCTGGTCTAAAGTAGTGCACTATATAGGGAGTAGGGTGCCATTTGGCACTAACCCTGTTGTTCTCCTCTACATCCTGCAGTAGTAAGTAGCGCACTATACAGGGAATAGGGTGCCATTTGGCACTAACTCTGTTGTTTTCCTCTACATCCTGCAGTAGTAAGTAGTGCACTATATAGGGAATAGGGTGCCATTTGGCACTAACTCTGTTGTTTTCCTCTACATCCTGCAGTAGTAAGTAGTGCACTATATAGGGAATAGGGTGCTATTTGGGAGTCACCTTGTTGTTGTCCTCCTCTGCGTCCTGCAGGTTCCTCCTAAGTAGCTCTGCCTCGTCCTCCACCAGCTGTAGCTGCTGTCTCAGCTCCCTGAGTTCCTCTCCCTGCTCCCTGCTGCAGCCATGCTCAGCCGAGCCTCCTGCCACCTCATCCCTGGCAATGCATCAATCAATACATCAATCAACACATCAATAAATAAATCAATGCATCAATCAATACATCAATCAATCAATACATCAATAAATAAATCAATAAATCAATGCATCAATCAATCAACACATCAATCAATCAATACATCAATCAATACATCAATCAATCAATCAACACATCAATCAATCAATACATCAATCAATACATCAATAAATAAATCAATAAATCAATGCATCAATCAACACGTCAATCAATCAATACATCAATCAATACATCAATCAATACATCAATCAATACATCAATCAATACATCAATCAATACATCAATGCATCAATCAACACATCAATCAATCAATACATCAATCAATACATCAATCAATACATCAATCAATACATCAATAAATAAATCAATAAATCAATGCATCAATCAACACGTCAATCAATCAATACATCAATCAATACATCAATCAATACATCAATCAATACATCAATCAATACATCAATCAATACATCAATCAATACATTTACATTTACATTTACATTTAAGTCATTTAGCAGACGCTCTTATCCAGAGCGACTTACAAATTGGTGCATACACCTTATGACAACCAGTGGAACAGCCACTTGCATCTAAATCTTGTTGGGGGGTGAGAAGGGGGGTGAGAAGGATTACTTACCCTTACTTACCCTATCCTAGGTATTCCTTGAAGAGGTGGGGTTTCAGGTGTCTCCGGAAGGTGGTGATTGACTCCGCTGTCCTGGCGTCGTGAGGGAGTTTGTTCCACCATTGGGGGCCAGAGCAGCGAACAGTTTTGACTGGGCTGAGCGGGAACTGTACTTCCTCAGTGGTAGGGAGGCGAGCAGGCCAGAGGTGGATGAACGCAGTGTCCTTGTTTGGGTGTAGGGCCTGATCAGAGCCTGGAGGTACTGAGGTGCCGTTCCCCTCACAGCTCCGTAGGCGAGCACCATGGTCTTGTAGCGGATGCGAGCTTCAACTGGAAGCCAGTGGAGAGAGCGGAGGAGCGGGGTGACGTGAGAGAACTTGGGAAGGTTGAACACCAGACGGGCTGCGGCGTTCTGGATGAGTTGTAGGGGTTTAATGGCACAGGCAGGGAGCCCAGCCAACAGCGAGTTGCAGTAATCAAGACGGGAGATGACAAGTGCCTGGATTAGGACCTGCGCCGCTTCCTGTGTGAGGCAGGGTCGTACTCTGCGGATGTTGTAGAGCATGAACCTACAGGAACGGGACACCGCCTTGATGTTAGTTGAGAACGTCAGGGTGTTGTCCAGGATCACGCCAAGGTTCTTAGCGCTCTGGGAGGAGGACACAATGGAGTTGTCAACCGTGATGGCGAGATCATGGAACGGGCAGTCCTTCCCCGGGAGGAAGAGGAGCTCCGTCTTGCTGAGGTTCAGCTTGAGGTGGTGATCCGTCATCCACACTGATATGTCTGCCAGACATGCAGAGATGCGATTCGCCACCTGGTCATCAGAAGGGGGAAAGGAGAAGATTAATTGTGTGTCGTCTGCATAGCAATGATAGGAGAGACCATGTGAGGTTATGACAGAGCCAAGTGACTTGGTGTATAGCGAGAATAAGAGAGGGCCTAGAACAGAGCCCTGGGGACACCAGTGGTGAGAGCGCGTGGTGAGGAGACAGATTCTCGCCACGCCACCTGGTAGGAGCGACCTGTCAGGTAGGACGCAATCCAAGCGTGGGCCGCGCCGGAGATGCCCAACTCGGAGAGGGTGGAGAGGAGGATCTGATGGTTCACAGTATCGAAGGCAGCCGATAGGTCTAGAAGGATGAGAGCAGAGGAGAGAGAGTTAGCTTTAGCAGTGCGGAGCGCCTCCGTGATACAGAGAAGAGCAGTCTCAGTTGAATGACTAGTCTTGAAACCTGACTGATTTGGATCAAGAAGGTCATTCTGAGAGAGATAGCGGTAGAGCTGGCCAAGGACGGCACGCTCAAGAGTTTTGGAGAGAAAAGAGAGAAGGGATACTGGTCTGTAGTTGTTGACATCGGAGGGATCGAGTGTAGGTTTTTTCAGAAGGGGTGCAACTCTCGCTCTCTTGAAGACGGGAGGGACGTAGCCAGCGGTCAGGGATGAGTTGATGAGCGAGGTGAGGTAAGGGAGAAGGTCTCCGGAAATGGTCTGGAGAAGAGAGGAGGGGATAGGGTCAAGCGGGCAGGTTGTTGGGCGGCCGGCCGTCACAAGACGCGAGATTTCATCTGGAGAGAGAGGGGAGAAAGAGGTCAGAGCATAGGGTAGGGCAGTGTGGGCAGAACCAGCAGTGTCGTTTGACTTAGCAAACGAGGATCGGATGTCATCGACCTTCTTTTCAAAATGGTTGACGAAGTCATCTGCAGAGAGGGAGGAGGGAGGGGGGAGGATTCAGGAGGGAGGAGAAGGTGGCAAAGAGCTTCCTAGGGTTAGAGGCAGATGCTTGGAATTTAGAGTGGTAGAAAGTGGCTTTAGCAGCAGAGACAGAGGAGGAAAATGTAGAGAGGAGGGAGTGAAAGGATGCCAGGTCCGCAGGGAGGCGAGTTTTCCTCCATTTCCGCTCGGCTGCCCGGAGCCCTGTTCTGTGAGCTCGCAATGAGTCGTCGAGCCACGGAGCGGGAGGGGAGGACCGAGCCGGCCTGGAGGATAGGGGACATAGGGAGTCAAAGGATGCAGTAAGGGAGGAGAGGAGGGTTGAGGAGGCAGAATCAGGAGATAGGTTGGAGAAAGTTTGAGCAGAGGGAAGAGAAGATAGGATGGAAGAGGAGAGAGTAGCGGGGGAGAGAGAGCGAAGGTTGGGACGGCGCGATACCATCCGAGTAGGGGCAGTGTGGGAAGTGTTGGATGAGAGCGAGAGGGAAAAGGATACAAGGTAGTGGTCGGAGACTTGGAGGGGAGTTGCAATGAGGTTAGTGGAAGAACAGCATCTAGTAAAGATGAGGTCAAGCGTATTGCCTGCCTTGTGAGTAGGGGGAAGGTGAGAGGGTGAGGTCAAAAGAGGAGAGGAGTGGAAAGAAGGAGGCAGAGAGGAATGAGTCAAAGGTAGACGTGGGGAGGTTAAAGTCGCCCAGAACTGTGAGAGGTGAGCCGTCCTCAGGAAAGGAGCTTATCAAGGCATCAAGCTCATTGATGAACTCTCCGAGGGAACCTGGAGGGCGATAAATGATAAGGATGTTAAGCTTGAAAGGGCTGGTAACTGTGACAGCATGGAATTCAAAGGAGGCAATAGACAGATGGGTAAGGGGAGAAAGAGAGAAAGACCACTTGGGAGAGATGAGGATCCCGGTGCCACCACCCCGCTGACCAGAAGCTCTCGGGGTGTGCGAGAACACGTGGGCGGACGAGGAGAGAGCAGTAGGAGTAGCAGTGTTATCTGTGGTGATCCATGTTTCCGTCAGTGCCAAGAAGTCAAGGGACTGGAGGGAGGCATAGGCTGAGATGAACTCTGCCTTGTTGGCCGCAGATTGGCAGTTCCAGAGGCTACCAGAGACCTGGAACTCCACGTGGGTCGTACGCGCTGGGACCACCAGGTTAGGGTGGTCGCGGCCACGCGGTGTGGAGCGTTTGTATGGTCTGTGCAGAGAGGAGAGAACAGGGATAGACAGACACATAGTTGACAGGCTACAGAAAAGGCTACGCTAATGCAAGGAAATTGGAATGACAAGCGGACTACACGTCTCGAATGTTCAGAAAGTTAAGCTTACGTAGCAAGAATCTATTGACTAAAATGATTAAAATGATACAGTACTGCTAAAGTAGGCTAGCTGGCAGTAGCTGCGTTGTTGACACTACACTAATCAAGTCGTTCCGTTGAGTGTAATAATTTCTGCAGTGCTGCTGTTCGGGGGCTAGCTGGCTAGCTAGCAGTGTTGTTTACGTTACGTTGAGTTAAAAGAACGACAATAGCTGGCTAGCTAACCTAGGAAATCGGTCTAGACTACACAATTATCTTTGAAACAAAGACGGCTATGTAGCTAGCTATGTAGCTAGCTACGATCAAACAAATCAAACCGTTGTACTGTAATGAAATGAAAATGTGATACTACCTGTGAATGCGACCGGGTTGTTGGGTTCTATTCAGTAGACGTTGGCTAGCTGTTAGCTGTTAGCTGTTGGCTAGCTAGCAGAGTCTCCTACGTTAAGGACGACAAATAGCTGGCTAGCGAACCTCAGTGAATTAAGATAATCACTCCAAGGCTACACACACTAAACTACACAATTATCTTGGAAACAAAGACAGCTATGTAGCTAGCTAACACTGAACGAATCAAGTCGTACAGTTGAGTGAATAGCACTACAGTGATGCTAATCTGTGTGCGTTAGCTAGCGTTGCTAGCTCCTGGGCGAATAGCAGTGAAGGCTACGTTAGGGCGACGAAATACGAAATACGATAATTAATGCAATTATCTCTGATACAAGGACGGCTATGTAGCTAGCTAAGAAGAATGGCTAAGATTATGTAGCTAGCTAACAGTAAACTAATCAAGTCGTACAGTTGAGTGAATAGCACTACAGTGATGCTAATCTGTGTGCGTTAGCTAGCGTTTGCTAGCTCCTGGGCGAATAGCAGTGAAGGCTACGTTAGGGCGACGAAATACGATAATTATGCAATTATCTCTGATACAAGGACGGCTATGTAGCTAGCTAAGAAGAATTGCTAAGATTAGACAAATCAACCGTTGTACTATAATGAAATGTAATGAAAAAGTTATACAACCTGCAGAGCGAAGTGCGAATGCGACCGCTCGCTCCAACCGAACCGGTTCATACATCAATACATCAATCAATACATCAATCAATACATCAATCAATCAACACATCAATCAATACATCAATCAATCAATACATCAATCAATCAATACATCAATCAATCAATACATCAATCAATCAATGCATCAATCAACACGTCAATCAATCAATACATCAATCAATACATCAATCAATACATCAATCAATACATCAATCAATACATCAATCAATCAACACATCAATCAATACATCAATCAATCAACACATCAATCAATACATCAATCAATCAATACATCAATCAATCAATACATCAATCAATCAACACATCAATCAATACATCAATCAATCAATACATCAATCAATCAATACATCAACCAATCAATACATCAATCAATCAATACATCAATCAATACATCAATCAATACATCAACCAATCAATACATCAATCAATACATCAACCAATCAATACATCAATCAATCAACACATAAATCAATCAATACATCAATCAATCAATACATCAATCAATCAACACATCAATCAATACATCAATCAATCAATACATCAATCAATCAATACATCAACCAATCAATACATCAATCAATCAATACATCAATCAATCAACACATCAATCAATACATCAATCAATCAATCAATCAATACATCAACCAATCAATACATCAATCAATCAATACATCAATCAATCAACACATCAATCAATACATCAATCAATACATCAATCAATACATCAATCAATACATCAATCAATACATCAATCAATCAATACATCAATCAATCAATACATCAATTCATCAATCAATCAATACATCAATCAATCAATAAATCAATGCATCAATCAATACATCAATCAATACATCAATCAATACATAAATCAATACATGAATCAGTCAATGCATCAATCAATCAAATGTATCCTGTTTATTTACAAAGCCCTGAGAGGATTTGATTGGTATAAGCAATATGGTGAAACTTCTATCTAGCCTATCAGAGAGCAGGGTGGAGCTACTACTATATTGCTGACACCTCTCAAATCTTCTCAGATCTCCACAAGTGCATCAAGTCTATAGGGCGTAGGGTTTAGGGTTTAGGGGTCCATTGGGCCTACCTGTCTCTCATGTCCTCCAGTTCAGCCTTCAGTCCTCTATTCTCCACCTCCAACTCTACGATCTTCCTTCCCAGGATGTTGGCTTCCTCCTCCACCAGTCTCAGTCTCAGTTTCAGCTCTGACTCCCGGGTGGTGGCTGGTCCTCCAGCCTCTCCCTTGGGCCCAGGGCTGTCCACATCCCCGTAGAAAGAGCGGTACTTCTGCAGCTCGTGTTCCAGCCGGTCCTTCTCCTTGTCAATTTTAGCCATTTTTTTCCTCATTAAAATGGCTTCCTCCTTGATGAAGGCTAGCTGGCATTTCAGATCTTCGTTGTCCTCCTGAGGAGAGAAGAAGAATGAAGAAGATATGTTTTGGTCTTGTCTCTCATCATTATAGTTTGACGAATAACAATGATGCCGTACCTCTATTGGAGTCTGTGGAATCCTTTTCTCCTTCTGAACATCCCTGCCTCCTCTCCTCTTCAGTGACAGCTGCAGAGGATAAAGAGGACATCACACCGTCAGCCCACCTGTTACCTGTTGTACGTGACTGGTGGAATCTGTTGTGGACAGTTAAATGTGCTTTACAGACAAACTGTCAATCATTAAAACACATTAACTAACAAGCTTGTGATGAGTAACCAGGACCCCGTGTTAACTCCCTGATCTATAACGTCTTCGGCTTTAGCTCGGCAGGCTAACACAGTGTTGTGGCACACAGGAGACCTGGGTTTGAACACAGACGGTCACAGGACACTGCAGAACCTTGCCCTCCTTAACAGCAGGTGTCCTCATCACCTCCTTCTCCAGCTGGTTGTGCAGGGTCTGTTTGGTCACCTCCACCTAACCCACCACCCAAACCCTCCCCTGTCTACCCCTAACCCTCCCTGTCCTCCCCACCTCACCCCTTCCCTCCCCCTCATCACCTCCTTCTCCAGCTGGTTGTGCAGGGCCTGCTCGGTCACCTCCACCTAACCCACCACCCAAACCCTCCCCTGTCTACCCCTAACCCTCCCTGTCCTCCCCACCTCACCCCTTCCCTCCCCCTCATCACCTCCTTGGCCTTCTCCAGTTGGTTTTGCAGGGCCTGTTTGGTCACCTCCACCTCTATCAGCTTTTGCCTTAGTTTCTCGTTCTCCTCCTCCGTCTTCGTCCTTTTCTCCTCCACATTCTCCAACTCATGGTGCAGACGCACTGACACGTCCTTCGCTACCTACGGGGGGAGTGATAGGGAGGGGCAGAGAGACAGGGAGGGAGAGGGAGAGAGACAGGGAGGGGGAGGCAGAGAGACAGGGAGGGAGAGGGAGAGGGGGGGAGCGAGACAGGGAGCGAGGGGGAGAGGGAGAGGAAAGGGGAGGGGGACAGGGAGGGAGGGGGAGGGGGACAGGGAGGGAGAGGGAAGGGGAGGGAGACAGGGAGGGAGGGAGAGGAAAGGGGAGGGGAGGGGAGGGGGACAGGGAGGGAGGGGGAGAGAGACAGGGAGGGGAGAGGGAAGGGGAGGGAGGGAGGGAGAGGGAAGGGGAGGGAGACAGGGAGGGAGGGAGAGGAAAGGGGAGGGGAGGGGGACAGGGAGGGAGGGGGAGAGAGACAGGGAGGGGAGAGGGAAGGGGAGGGAGGGAGGGAGAGGGAGAGAGACAGGGAGGGGAGAGGGGCAGTGAGAGAGATGGGCCATGGTCTATTAGTCTACAGTCCATTCTGAAAATATTCAGACCTTATTCTAAAATGGATTCAAATGTTTTTTACCCTCACCAATCTACACACAATAACCCATAATGACAAAGCAAAAACAAGTAAAAAAAAAAACAGAAATATCACATTTACATAAGTATTCAGACCATTTACTCAGTTCTTTGTTGAAGCACCTTTGGCAGCGATCACATCCTAGAGTCTTCTTGGGTATGACGCTACAAGCTTGGTACACCTGTATCTGGGGAGTTTCTCCCATTCTTCTCTGCCGATTGGGTTGGATGGGGAGCGTCGCTGCACAGCTATTTTCAGGTCTCTCCAGAGATATTCAATTGGGTTCAAGTCCGGGCTCTGGCTGGGCCACTCAAGGACATTCAGAGACTTGTCCCGAAGCCACTCCTGCGTTGTCTTGGCTGTGTGCTTAGGGACGTTGTCCTGTTGGAAGGTGAACCTTCACCCCAGTCTGTGGTCCTGAGCGCTCTGGAGCAGTTTTTCATCAAGGATCTCTCTGTACTTTGCTCCGTTCATCTTTCCCTCGATCCTGACTAGTCTCCCAGTCCCTGCTGCTGAAAAACATCCCCACAGCATGATGCTGCCACCACCATGCTTCACCGTAGGGATGGTGCCAGGTTTCCTCCAGACGTGACGCTTAGCATTCAGGCCAAAGAGTTCAACCTTGTTTCATCAGACCAGAGAATCTTGTTTCTCATGGTCTCAGAGTCCTTTAGGTGTCTTTTGGCAATTTCCAAGCGGGCTGTCGTGTTCCTTTTACTGAGGAGTGGCTTCCGTCTGGCCACTCTACCACAAAGGCCTGATTGGTGGAGTGCTGAAGAGATGATTGGCCTTCTTGATGGTCCTCCCATCTCCACAGAGGAACTCTGGAGCTCTGTCAGACTGACCATCAGTTTCTTGTTCACTTCCCTGACCAAGGCCCTTCTCCTCAGAATGATCAGTTTGGCCGGGCGGCCAGCTCTAGGAAGAGTCTTTGTGGCTCTAAATGTCTTCCATTTAAGAATGATGGAGGCCACTGTGTTCTTGGAGACCTTCAATGGTGCAGAAATGTTTAGGTACCCTTCCCCAAGATCTGTGTCTCAACACAATCCTGTCTCGGAGCTACCTCGGAGCTACCTCATAGCTTGGTTTTTGCTCTGACATGCACTGTCAACTGTGGGACCTTATATAGACAGGTGTGTGCCTATCCAAATGATGTCCAATCAATTGAATTCACCCTATGACATATAGAGTCTAGACAACATTACCTTCAGGTCAAACCCTATGACATATAGAGTCTAGACAACATTACCTTATGACATATAGAGTCTAAACAACATTACCTTCAGGTCACACCCTATGACATATAGAGTCTAGATAACATTACCTGATTACATATAGAGTCTAGACAACATTACCTTATGACATATAGAGTCTAGACAACATTACCTTCAGGTCAAACCCTATGACATATAGAGTCTAGACAAAATTACCTTCAGGTCAAACCCTATAAGATAGAGTCTAGACAACATTACCTTATGACATATAGAGTCTAGACATTACCTTATGACATATAGAGTCTAGACAACATTACCTTCAGGTCAAACCCTATGACATATAGAGTCTAGACAACATTACCTGATTACATAGAGTCTAGACAACATTACCTTATGACATATAGAGTCTAGACAACATTACCTTCAGGTCAAACCCTATAACATATAGAGTCTAGACAACATTACCTTATGACATATAGAGTCTAGACATTACCTTATGACATATAGAGTCTAGACAACATTACCTTCAGGTCACACCCTATGACATATAGAGTCTAGACAACATTACCTTATGACATATAGAGTCTAGACAACATTACCCTATGACATATAGAGTCTAGACATTACCTTATGGCATATAGAGTCTAAACAACATTACCCTATGACATATAGAGTCTAGACAACATTACCCTATGACATATAGAGTCTAGACATTACCTTATGGCATATAGAGTCTAGACAACATTACCTTCAGGTCACACCCTATGACATATAGAGTCTAGACAACATTACCCTATGACATATAGAGTCTAGACAACATTACCTTGTGACATATAGAGTCTAGACAACATTACCTTATGACATATAGAATCTAGACAACATTACCTTCAGGTCAAACCCTATGACATATAAAGTCTAGACAACATTACCTTGTGACATATAGAGTCTAGACAACATTACCTTCAGGTCAAACCCTATGACATATAGAGTCTAGACAACATTACCTTATGACATATAGAATCTAGACAACATTACCTTCAAGTCAAACCCTATATCATATAGAGTCTAGACAACATTTACATTTACATTTAAGTCATTTAGCACATTACCTTCAGGTCACATCCTATGACATATAGAGTCTAGACAACATTACCTTATGACATATAGAGTCTAAACAACATCACCTCATGACATATAGAGTCTAGACATTACCTTATGACATATAGAGTCTAGACAACATTACCTTCAGGTCACACCCTATGACATATAGAGTCTAGACAACATTACCTTATGACATATAGAGTCGAGACAACATTACCCTATGACGTATAGAGTCGAGACAACATTACCCTATGACATATAGAGTCGAGACAACATTACCCTATGACATATAGAGTCTAGACAACATTACCTTGTGACATATAGAGTCTAGACAACATTACCTTCAGGTCACACCCTATAACATATAGAGTCTAGACAACATTACCTTGTGACATATAGAGTCTAGACAACATTACCTTATGACATATAGAATCTAGACAACATTACCTTCAGGTCAAACCCTATGACATATAGAGTCTAGACAACATTACCTTCAGGTCACACCCTATGACATATAGAGTCTAGACAACATTACCTTCAGGTCACACCCTATGACATATAGAGTCTAGACAACATTACCTTATGACATATAGAGTCTAGACAACATTACCTTCAGGTCACACCCTATGACATTTAGAGTCTAGACAACATTACCTTGTGACATATAGAGTCTAGACAACATTACCTTCAGGTCACACCCTATGACATACAGAGTCTAGACAACATTACCTTGTGACATATAGAGTCTAGACAACATTACCTTATGACATATAGAATCTAGACAACATTACCTTCAGGTCAAACCCTATGACATATAAAGTCTAGACAACATTACCTTGTGACATATAGAGTCTAGACAACATTACCTTCAGGTCACACCCTATGACATATAGAGTCTAGATAACATTACCTTATGACATATAGAGTCTAGACAACATTACCTTCAGGTCAAACCCTATAACATATAGAGTCTAGACAACATTTACATTTACATTTAAGTCATTTAGCACATTACCTTCAGGTCACACCCTATGACATATAGAGTCTAGACAACATTACCTTATGACATATAGAGTCTAAACAACATTACCTTCAGATCACACCCTATGACATATAGAGTCTAGACAACATTACCTTGTGACATATAGAGTCTAGACAACATTACCTTATGACATATAGAATCTAGACAACATTACCTTCAGGTCAAACCCTATGACATATAAAGTCTAGACAACATTACCTGTCCTTCTGTAGCTCAGTTGGTAGAGCATGGCGCTTGTAACGCCAGGGTAGTGGGTTCGATCCCGGGACCACCCATACATAGAATGTATGCACACATGACTGTAAGTCGCTTTGGATAAAAGCGTCTGCTAAATGGCATATATTATTATTATATTATTATATAGAGTCTAGACAACATTACCTTCAGGTCAAACCCTATGACATATAGAGTCTAGACAACATTACCTTATGACATATAGAATCTAGACAACATTACCTTCAGGTCAAACCCTATAACATATAGAGTCTAGACAACATTTACATTTACATTTAAGTCATTTAGCACATTACCTTCAGGTCACACCCTATGACATATAGAGTCTAGACAACATTACCTTATGACATATAGAGTCTAAACAACATTACCTTCAGATCACACCCTATGACATATAGAGTCTAGACAACATTACCTTCAGGTCACACCCTATGACATATAGAGTCTAGATAACATTACCTGATTACATATAGAGTCTAGACAACATTACCTTATGACATATAGAGTCTAGACAACATTACCTTCAGGTCAAACCCTATGACATATAGAGTCTAGACAACATTACCTTCAGGTCAAACCCTATAAGATAGAGTCTAGACAACATTCCCTTATGACATATAGAGTCTAGACATTACCTTATGACATATAGAGTCTAGACAACATTACCTTCAGGTCAAACCCTATGACATATAGAGTCTAGACAACATTACCTGATTACATAGAGTCTAGACAACATTACCTTATGACATATAGAGTCTAGACAACATTACCTTCAGGTCAAACCCTATAACATATAGAGTCTAGACAACATTACCTTATGACATATAGAGTCTAGACATTACCTTATGACATATAGAGTCTAGACAACATTACCTTCAGGTCACACCCTATGACATATAGAGTCTAGACAACATTACCTTATGACATATAGAGTCTAGACACCATTACCCTATGACATATAGAGTCTGGACATTACCTTATGGCATATAGAGTCTAGACAACATTACCCTATGACATATAGAGTCTAGACATTACCTTATGGCATATAGAGTCTAGACAACATTACCTTCAGGTCACACCCTATGACATATAGAGTCTAGACAACATTACCCTATGACATATAGAGTCTAGACAACATTACCTTGTGACATATAGAGTCTAGACAACATTACCTTATGACATATAGAATCTAGACAACATTACCTTCAGGTCAAACCCTATGACATATAAAGTCTAGACAACATTACCTTGTGACATATAGAGTCTAGACAACATTACCTTCAGGTCAAACCCTATGACATATAGAGTCTAGACAACATTACCTTATGACATATAGAATCTAGACAACATTACCTTCAGGTCAAACCCTATAACATATAGAGTCTAGACAACATTTACATTTACATTTAAGTCATTTAGCACATTACCTTCAGGTCACACCCTATGACATATAGAGTCTAGACAACATTACCTTATGACATATAGAGTCTAAACAACATTACCTTCAGATCACACCCTATGACATATAGAGTCTAGACAACATTACCTTCAGGTCACACCCTATGACATATAGAGTCTAGATAACATTACCTGATTACATATAGAGTCTAGACAACATTACCTTATGACATATAGAGTCTAGGCAACATTACCTTCAGGTCAAACCCTATGACATATAGAGTCTAGACAACATTACCTTCAGGTCAAACCCTATAAGATAGAGTCTAGACAACATTCCCTTATGACATATAGAGTCTAGACATTACCTTATGACATATAGAGTCTAGACAACATTACCTTCAGGTCAAACCCTATGACATATAGAGTCTAGACAACATTACCTGATTACATAGAGTCTAGACAACATTACCTTATGACATATAGAGTCTAGACAACATTACCTTCAGGTCAAACCCTATAACATATAGAGTCTAGACAACATTACCTTATGACATATAGAGTCTAGACATTACCTTATGACATATAGAGTCTAGACAACATTACCTTCAGGTCACACCCTATGACATATAGAGTCTAGACAACATTACCTTATGACATATAGAGTCTAGACACCATTACCCTATGACATATAGAGTCTGGACATTACCTTATGGCATATAGAGTCTAGACAACATTACCCTATGACATATAGTCTAGACATTACCTTATGGCATATAGAGTCTAGACAACATTACCTTCAGGTCACACCCTATGACATATAGAGTCTAGACAACATTACCCTATGACATATAGAGTCTAGACAACATTACCTTGTGACATATAGAGTCTAGACAACATTACCTTATGACATATAGAATCTAGACAACATTACCTTCAGGTCAAACCCTATGACATATAAAGTCTAGACAACATTACCTTGTGACATATAGAGTCTAGACAACATTACCTTCAGGTCAAACCCTATGACATATAGAGTCTAGACAACATTACCTTATGACATATAGAATCTAGACAACATTACCTTCAGGTCAAACCCTATAACATATAGAGTCTAGACAACATTTACATTTACATTTAAGTCATTTAGCACATTACCTTCAGGTCACACCCTATGACATATAGAGTCTAGACAACATTACCTTATGACATATAGAGTCTAAACAACATTACCTTCAGATCACACCCTATGACATATAGAGTCTAGACAACATTACCTTGTGACATATAGAGTCTAGACAACATTACCTTATGACATATAGAATCTAGACAACATTACCTTCAGGTCAAACCCTATGACATATAAAGTCTAGACAACATTACCTGTCCTTCTGTAGCTCAGTTGGTAGAGCATGGCGCTTGTAACGCCAGGGTAGTGGGTTCGATCCCGGGACCACCCATACGTAGAATGTATGCACACATGACTGTAAGTCGCTTTGGATAAAAGCGTCTGCTAAATGGCATATATTATTATTATATTATTATATAGAGTCTAGACAACATTACCTTATGACATATAGAATCTAGACAACATTACCTTCAGGTCAAACCCTATAACATATAGAGTCTAGACAACATTTACATTTACATTTAAGTCATTTAGCACATTACCTTCAGGTCACACCCTATGACATATAGAGTCTAGACAACATTACCTTATGACATATAGAGTCTAAACAACATTACCTTCAGATCACACCCTATGACATATAGAGTCTAGACAACATTACCTTCAGGTCACACCCTATGACATATAGAGTCTAGATAACATTACCTGATTACATATAGAGTCTAGACAACATTACCTTATGACATATAGAGTCTAGACAACATTACCTTCAGGTCAAACCCTATGACATATAGAGTCTAGACAACATTACCTTCAGGTCAAACCCTATAAGATAGAGTCTAGACAACATTCCCTTATGACATATAGAGTCTAGACATTACCTTATGACATATAGAGTCTAGACAACATTACCTTCAGGTCAAACCCTATGACATATAGAGTCTAGACAACATTACCTGATTACATAGAGTCTAGACAACATTACCTTATGACATATAGAGTCTAGACAACATTACCTTCAGGTCAAACCCTATAACATATAGAGTCTAGACAACATTACCTTATGACATATAGAGTCTAGACATTACCTTATGACATATAGAGTCTAGACAACATTACCTTCAGGTCACACCCTATGACATATAGAGTCTAGACAACATTACCTTATGACATATAGAGTCTAGACAACATTACCCTATGACATATAGAGTCTAGACAACATTACCTTATGACATATAGAGTCTAAACAACATCACCTTATGACATATAGAGTCTAGACAACATTACCCTATGACATATAGAGTCTAGACAACATTACCTTATGACATATAGAGTCTAGACAACATTACCTTCAGGTCAAACCCTATGACATATAGAGTCTAGACAACATTACCTTATGACATATAGAGTCTAGACAACATTACCTTGTGACATATTGAGTCAAGACAACATTACCTTCAGGTCAAACCCTATGACATATAGAGTCTAGACAACATTACCTTATGACATATAGAGTCTAGACAACATTACCTTCAGGTCACACCCTATGACATATAGAGTCTAGACAACATTTACATTTACATTTAAGTCATTTAGCACATTACCTTCAGGTCACACCCTATGACATATAGAGTCTAGACAACATTACCTTATGACATATAGAGTCTAAACAACATCACCTTATGACATATAGAGTCTAGACATTACCTTATGACATATAGAGTCTAGACAACATTACCTTCAGGTCACACCCTATGACATATAGAGTCTAGACAACATTACCTTATGACATATAGAGTCGAGACAACATTACCCTATGACATATAGAGTCGAGACAACATTACCCTATGACATATAGAGTCGAGACAACATTACCCTATGACATATAGAGTCTAGACAACATTACCTTGTGACATATCGAGTCTAGACAACATTACCTTCAGGTCACACCCTATAACATATAGAGTCTAGACAACATTACCTTGTGACATATAGAGTCTAGACAACATTACCTTATGACATATAGAATCTAGACAACATTACCTTCAGGTCAAACCCTATGACATATAGAGTCTAGACAACATTACCTTCAGGTCACACCCTATGGCATATAGAGTTTAGACAACATTACCTTCAGGTCACACCCTATGACATATAGAGTCTAGACAACATTACCTTATGACATATAGAGTCTAGACAACATTACCCTATGACATATAGAGTCTAGACAACATTACCCTATGACATATAGAGTCTAGACAACATTACCTTCAGGTCACACCCTATGACATATAGAGTCTAGACAACATTACCTTGTGACATACAGAGTCTAGACAACATTACCTTATGACATATAGAATCTAGACAACATTACCTTCAGGTCAAACCCTATGACATATAAAGTCTAGACAACATTACCTTGTGACATATAGAGTCTAGACAACATTACCTTCAGGTCAAACCCTATGACATATAGAGTCTAGACAACATTACCTTATGACATATAGAATCTAGACAACATTACCTTCAGGTCAAACCCTATAACATATAGAGTCTAGACAACATTTACATTTACATTTAAGTCATTTAGCACATTACCTTCAGGTCACACCCTATGACATATAGAGTCTAGACAACATTACCTTCAGGTCACACCCTATGACATATAGAGTCTAGACAACATTACCCTGTGACAGAGTCTAGACAACATTACCCTATGACATATAGAGTCTAGACAACATTACCTTATGACATATAGAGTCTAAACAACATCACCTTATGACATATAGAGTCTAGACATTACCTTATGACATATAGAGTCTAGACATTACCTTATGACATATAGAGTCTAGACAACATTACCTTCAGGTCACACCCTATGACATATAGAGTCTAGACAACATTACCTTATGACATATAGAGTCTAGACAACATTACCTTCAGGTCAAACCCTATGACATATAGAGTCTAGACAACATTACCTTCAGGTCAAACCCTATGACATATAGAGTCTAGACAACATTACCTGATTACATATAGAGTCTAGACAACATTACCTTCAGGTCACACCCTATGACATATAGAGTCTAGACAACATTACCTTATGACATATAGAGTCTAGACAACATTACCTTCAGGTCACACCCTATGACATATAGAGTCTAGACAACATTACCTTATGACATATAGAGTCTAAACAACATCACCTTATGACATATAGAGTCTAGACATTACCTTATGACATATAGAGTCTAGACAACATTACCTTCAGGTCACACCCTATGACATATAGAGTCTAGACAACATTACATTATGACATATAGAGTCTAAACAACATCACCTTATGACATATAGAGTCTAAACAACATTACCTTATGACATATAGAGTCTCGACAACATTACCTTCAGGTCACACCCTATGACATATAGAGTCTAGACAACATTACCCTATGACATATAGAGTCTAGACAACATTACCTTCAGGTCAAACCCTATGACATATAGAGTCTAGACAACATTACCTTCAGGTCACACCCTATGACATATAGAGTCTAGACAACATTACCCTATGACATATAGAGTCGAGACAACATTACCTTCAGGTCAAACCCTATGACATATAGAGTCTAGACAACATTACCTTCAGGTCACACCCTATGACATATAGAGTCTAGACAACATTACCTTCAGGTCAAACCCTATGACATATAGAGTCTAGACAACATTACCCTGTGACAGAGTCTAGACAACATTACCTTGTGACATATAGAGTCTAGACAACATTACCCTGTGACAGAGTCTAGTCAACATTACCTTGTGACATATAGAGTCTAGACAACATTACCTTGTGACATATAGAGTCTAGACAACATTACCCTGTGACATATAGAGTCTAGACAACATTACCCTGTGACATATAGAGTCTAGACAACTTCAGGTATTTTAACAAACCTAATTCATTGGTAAATCTAAGAGCAGGCAGTAGGTTCATTGGTGTGGCTTTGGCGCGAAAGGGCTTGGTTTTGATGAATAAACAAGTTGTGGGTGTCTCGAGGCTTGGCCCCTCACTGAAATGCAATGGTTCATTGGATCAGTGTAAAACTTTGCACATACACTGCTGCCATCTAGTGGCCAAAATCTAAATTGTGCCTGTGCTGGAATAATACATTATGGCCTTTCTCTTATATTTCAAAAACGGTTGTTTTTTTCTTTTAATTTTCTTTTACCAGATGTAATGTGTTATATTATCCTACATTCATTTCACATTTCCACAAACTTCAAAGTGTTTCCTTTGAAATGGTATCAAGAATATGCACATCCTTGCTTCAGGTCCTGAGCTACAAGCAGTTAGATTTGGGTATGTCATTTTAGGCGAAAATTGTAATAACGGCGCGAATCCTTAAGAGGTTTTTAACCCGAGCCAAAAATAATTATCCTAGAGTCTAGACAGCGTCTTACCTTCAAGTCTTGCTCCAGGGCCCTCAGTAGCTCTCCGTCTACCTCTCCGGTCTGAGCGAACCTCATCCTCTTCCTCTCTGCCTTCCTCAGACGGTACTGGAGAATCCGGCAGTTCTTATTGGCTCGCTCCAGCTCGCGACGCATGTCCTGCAGCTGGCAGGCGTCCTCTTCGTAGAACGTGTCTCTCATCTCGTCCATCTCCGCTCTCATCTCCTCTATCTCAGTCTAATGGGAACGAATGAGAGAGAGAGAAAGATGGAGAGGGACACTGCAATCAGAGGAATCAATTCAACATTATAGAGGCAACAGCAAAGGCGTTATGCCGTATAGGGGCACAGGGGCACAGGGGCACAGGGGCACAGGGGCACAGGGGCACAGGGGCACAGGGGCACAGGGGCACAGGGACACAGGGGCACAGGGGCACAGGGGCACAGGGACACAGGGGCACAGGGGCACAGGGGCACAGGGGCACAGGGGCACAGGGACACAGGGGCACAGGGGCACAGGGACACAGGGGCACAGGGACACAGGGGCACAGGGACACAGGGCACGTGCCCCTCAGATTTGTGCTGTTTAAATGGGATTTTTTTAAGTATAAAAAAAAGTACAATTTTTTTCTCTGTAATACAACTAGCAAGTTTTATGAAGAAATTGTATTTATTATTATCAATTTTATTTATTATTATTTATTTATCTATTGTATTTATTTTATTATTATTATTATTATTTATTTATCTATTTTATTATTATTATTTATTTATCTATTTTATTTAGTTAGCCCAGATCTCCCAACCTCATAACTACCAAGTAGCTAGCTTGTCTAACTATCTTAGCTGGCATGCCTGCTGGTAAAGGTTGGTAGACTTTAGAAAAACAAGCAATAACTAAATGTACTGAATAAGACTCAAGCTTGAGCAGAGATGCAGAAAAGCATATTTAGTTTCTTTGAAAAAATAACCACCAGTCAGGAGGATACAGTCTCAATAGGTATGCTTAGATATGCAGAAAAAAAGACACATTTTGGACATAGAATGAAGCATAATGATTATGGCTCTAGATTGCCGGAAAAAGCTGTTTCAGGTGTTTGAAAAATGCTAAATTCTCCAATTTATGGACAGGGGCAAAGCCCCTCTCCGGAACCCCCCCCCCCAAGCCATCCTCATGTACTTTCTGCCTGGTGCATGACGCCCCTGGGCAACAGTATAAAGCACAGGCTGCTAAAACATGCTGTTATTTAAACCCATACAGATGCGACAGTGGCAGACATATAGACATACCTTTAGTTCATCGTTTTCATCCTCTAGTTTCTCTATCTCCTCCTGAAATAGCTGGTCGGGCTCAGGTACCGGTTCCGGCTCGTTAACGATGGCCTCAGGGGAGAGATCCTCTGGTTCCGCCATTTCCGTGACCGGCTCCGGGGGAGACGGTGTCTTCGTCTTCATCTTTCCTCCTCCTTTCTTTAAGCTTTTATTCAGGTGAAACTGGATCAGCTCCGACTGCAAACATCCCTCTCTCCAGAAGCCAGGGCCGCAGCCCACACTGCTCTTGCCGGAGCTCTTTTTGTTTCCGGTCGCTGTGCTGCTAGCCTCGCCTTCTCCTCCCCCTCCTCTCGGGTTATTGTTCTTCAATTTAGGAGATTTGGATGAACAAGGCTGATCAGAAACAACCCGTGTTGTATCCCCCTTCAAACACGATATATCAGTACAACGCGAGTCTTCAGACGGACTACCGCGCTCCTCTGCCGTTCCTCTGCCGCTCTCAGCCGCCGCCGCCCTGGTCAACGTATGGATTTCAGCACCATCGGACTGGACAGGGGCCGCGCCTGCCGCGCTTGCCGCGCCTTTAGAAGAAGAAGACAGTCTGTCTTTGCTGGTTGCCGTGGAGACCGGGGAGCTGCCACGGTTGCCTCTCCCTCCTCCGCACTGCTTTGACGTGATGATCTTTGACGGAGTGCTGCTTTTCGGTGTCTCTTTAGATCCAATGTCTTTGCCGCCAGCCGGGGAGGAAGCGCGCTGTTGTTGCTGCAGCTTTCTGTTGCTATTGTCTAGCTGGCTGCGGGAGTCGGCAGCGCCGCCCGAGGCAGGGTTCATGGTGTCATACAGAGAGGACGGACGTTCAGTTCAATAGCCTAGTCTACATCCACATCACCCAGACAGTCCCTCCCTGCGCTGTGTTCTTCTGGCTGAAAAAGAATCCAGTCAACACATCGTTATTTTAAGTACAAATGCAAAGAAAAAGAAGCCGAGAAACCGGAGGGGATTTGCTTTCAGGCGTTTCTTGAAAGTAGACTCAAGTAGACTTAAACGAGAGGCCACTCTATTTTGAGAGGTGTTTAAATATAGAGTATATTTGAAATTAATATTCTATGTAAAGCGCACCTTCATAACAACACTGGCCCAATCCACCCACAATGAGGTTGCAGTAGAGGCAAACCATTTAGATCCAGCATTTGCATCTCCCAACACCATCAGACGAGGCTACTAGCCGGACGCACGCAGGGAATGGCTGCAGTAATTGGAAATCTCATCAGCCAATTAAATTTCACTAGGCTGAAGCGTGTGTCCAGCCATTCTACTCTCTCTCTCTCTCTCTCTCTCTCTCTCTCTCTCTCTCTCTCTCTCTCTCTCTCTCTCTCTCTCTCTCTCTCTCTCTCTCTCTCTCTCTCTCTGTAGATCTCTCTCTCTCTCTCTCTCTCTCTCTCTCTCTCTCTCTCTCTCTCTCTCTCTCTCTCTCTCTCTCTCTCTCTCTCTCTCTCTCTCTCTCTCTCTCATTCTTTTAAAGACAGGATTCTTCGGAGCCCTGACCTCTAGAAGTAAACATCGTGGAGAGGCTCGAGGGAAAGTGTTTTGAATATCTGTCCGGCTCGTGGCAGTCATTCCACTCCTGCCGTCCGACACGTCCGATGAGACTTACTTACTCAACCGGATGGAACGGATAAACCGGCAAATAGAGGAGCGAGCGACAGAAAAAAAGGTCAATCTACACGACGCGAGCGCTGTTGTCAGTCAATAGTTGAATACCGTGTAGAATGCGATGGTCAGCCTAGTGTGTAGTCTAAATAGAGGTGAGTTTCCGACGGAAACCACACACACTGGGTCTAACGATCATCAAGATTCAAATTGATCGACACAATTAAAACCCTTTGTCCTCTCTAAGCACAAAAATATATTGATGTTAATCGTACAAATAGAGTTATTCCAATGAAAACAATGAATATCATTTAAAGGGCATCTTACCAGCAGTATCCCGGCGACAGTGATGGGGAGGAGGAGACTTCCCCTCTCCTGAATCTCTGAGCGCACGGCCCCAACCACCAATCAAACTGTTTCAATGTACAGTACATTACGTCACCTCGGGGAGGGGCGGCACAAAGAGACTAACCGGAAGATGAAGTTGGAAGTGCTTAGTTGGCACCTGGCAAGACTCATGATGATACACACAAATAATGCATTCACTGAATGATGACCTGAAGATTTATGGCACCATAATTGGTGATAATGCCACCAAAACTACCTTGTTGATTTAAAGATTGTCAGAGAGAGAGAGAGAGAGAGAGAGAGAGAGAGAGAGAGAGACAGACAGAGAGAGAGAGAGACAGAGACAGAGACAGAGACAGAGAGAGAGAGAGAGAGAGAGAGACAGAGAGAGAGACAGAGACAGAGACAGAGACAGAGACAGAGACAGAGACAGAGAGAGAGAGAGAGACAGAGAGACAGAGAGACAGAGAGACAGAGAGAGAGAGAGAGAGAGAGACAGAGTGAGAGAGAGAGAGACAGAGTGAGAGAGAGAGAGAGAGTCATATCAGAGGCATTTGATGGTGGATAAACACAGGGGGTTCCCTCCTGGAACACGTGGTTCCTGTCTACAACCACTTGTATGGTTTGTTAAAATTTGAAATCAATGGTTTTGGTTTGGTGTACATTTAAGCATAATTTTGTTGCCATGCAGTTGGAAGGAGGCATATTGTATCACTCTGCCTCTGTGTAAGTCGCTCTGGATAAGAGCGTCTGCTAAATGACTTAAATGTAAATGTTTCAAAACAAGCTGAGTACCAAAGACATCCAGACAACATTGTCACTTTCCCTTTATTCCTGACTTGTCACTTAGACTCTCTGCCTTTCTCTCTCTTTTTCTCTGTCTGTCTGTCTGTCTGTCTGTCTGTCTGTCTGTCTGTCTGTCTGTCTGTCTGTCTGTCTGTCTGTCTGTCTGTCTGTCTCTCTCTCTCTCTCTCTCTCTCTCTCTCTCTCTCTCTCTCTCTCTCTCTCTCTCTCTCTCTCTCTCTCTCTCTCTCTCTCTCTCTCTCTCTCTCTCTCTCTCCTCTCTCTCTCTCTCTCCTCTCTCTCTCTCTCTCTCTCTCTCTCTCTCTCTCCTCTCTCACCCTCCTCACACTAACTGGGGTTATCTCTCACCCTCCTCACACTAACTGGGGTTCTCTCTCACCCTCCTCACACTAAGTAGGGTGTGTAGTCTCCAGAGAGTAGGTCTCTATAGTAGTAGTATGTACACAGGTACAATAAATGTAACGGGAAACCAATATAAACCGCCTCACAATTGTAGCCTCTTGTATAGTTCAGAACATAAATCCCAGCAGAATGTTTTGGTAATACCTAAGAGAGCCGGAGTTGAAGAGTATCTCTGCTGTGATAGTTTATCACCACAGCCTGCAGATGGGTGAGTCTGGCCTTTATGTCTTTACTGGTGGTGCTGAAGCACAGATAATTCCTCATTGTAAATCACTATGTAATTGTCAAAGATGTTAAGTTCATTATTTGGCTTTGTCCTGTGGTGATGGTCTGTTTCTTTTTTAAAAGAACCACAGATGGGTTGGGGTTTAAACTCCCCACTACCCCCACCTCTAGGGCTCCCCCCCCCAACCCCCCTCCACCCAACTCTCCTCTTGTCCTCTTCACCTAACCCTGCTCTCCTCCCCATCCTCACCCCACCTCTCCCCCCTCTCTACCTCCTCCTCTCACCCCTCCACCCATCTTCCCCTCTTCCTCTCCTCTCCTCTCCCCCAACCTCCTCCCCCACCTCTCCTCCTCTCCTCACCCCACCTTTTCACCCATCTTCCCCTCTTCCTCTCCCCCTCCTCCTCTCCTCCCCCACCCATCTTCCCCTCTTCCTGTCCCCTCCCCCTCCTCCTCTCCTCCCCCACCCATCTTCCCCTCTTCCTCTCCTCTCCTCTCCTCTCCTCCTCTCCTCCCCCCCACCCATCTTCCCCTCTTCCTGTCCTCTCCCCCTCCTCCTCTCCTCCCCCACCTCTCCCCTCCTCCTCTCCTCCCCACCCCTCCACCCATCTTCCCCTCTTCCTGTCCCTCTCCCCCTCCTCCTCTCCTCCCCCACCTCTCCCCCTCCTCCTCTCCTCCCCCACCTCTCCCCCTCATCCTCTCCTCCCCCACCTCTCCCCGCTCATCCCCTCTCCTCCCCAACCCCCTCCCCCTCCCCCCTCCTCTCCTCCCATCCTCCCCTCTCCCCCAACCTCCTCCCCTCCTCCTCTCCTCCCATCCTCCCCTCTCCCCCAACCTCCTCCCCTCCTCCTCCCCTCCCATCTTCCCCTCTTACTCTCCTCTCCCCCCAACCTCCTCCACCTCCTCCCCCACCTCTCCACTCCCATACCCTCCCTGTCAACTGTGAGGGCCTTACTATGACAGATGTCTACATCCCTGCAGGGGCCCATTTTCCCCTCAAATGAAATCCACTCAACATTAAATGAACCCTTGAACATGTCTTCTGTCTCTTCCTGTTATCCAACCAACCCTGTTCAGCCTCTATATTCTGCATCCTCAAATAGTGAAGTGTTGATTACATGTTATCCATTGTCCAGTTACTATTCCACCTTCGATGTCTTATAAGCAATACATACAAAAATGTATAAGCCTAAAAATGAGATGAGATTTAGCCGAATGCAATAGAAACTCCTGTAGTAGATCCTGTAACTCCAGTCGGATCCTGTAAATATAGTCTGATCCTGTAACTCCAGTCTGATCCTGTAAATATAGTCTGATCCTGTAACTCCAGTCTGATCCTGTAAATATAGTCTGATCCTGTAAATATAGTCTGATCCTGTAACTCCAGTCTGATCCTGTAAATATAGTCTGATCCTGTAAATATAGTCTGATCCTGTAACTCAAGTCTGATCCTGTAAATATAGTCTGATCCTGTAACTCCAGTCTGATCCTGTAAATATAGTCTGATCCTGTAAATATAGTCTGATCCTGTAAATATAGTCTGATCCTGTAACTCCAGTCTGATCATGTAAATATAGTCTGATCCTGTAAATTTAGTCTGATCCTGTAAATATAGTCTGATCCTGTAAATATAGTCTGATCCTGTAACTCCAGTCTGATCCTGTAAATATAGTCTGATCCTGTAAATATAGTCTGATCCTGTAAATATAGTCTGATCCTGTAACTCCAGTCTGATCCTGTAAATATAGTCTGATCCTGTAAATATAGTCTGATCCTGTAAATATAGTCTGATCCTGTAACTCCAGTCTGATCCTGTAAATATAGGCTGATCCTGTAACTCCAGTCTGATCCTGTATATATAGTCTGATCCTGTAATTCTAATCTGATCCTATAACTCCAGTCTGATCCTGTATATATAGTCTGATCCTGTAACTCCAGTCTGATCCTATAATTCTAATCTGATCCTGAGGTATCCTGTAAATATAGTCTGATCCTGTAACTCCAGTCTGATCCTGTATATATAGTCTGATCCTGTAATTCTAATCTGATCCTGAGGTATCCTGTAAATATAGTCTGATCCTGAGGTATTGTGTATCTCTAGTCTGATCCTGAGGTATTGTGTATCTCTAGTCTGATCCTGAGGTATTGTGTATCTCTAGTCTGATCCTGAGGTATTGTGTATCTCTAGTCTGATCCTGAGGTATTGTGTATCTCTAGTCTGATTCTGAGGTATTGTGTATCTCTAGTCTGATCCTGAGGTATTGTGTAACTCTAGTCTGATCCTGAGGTATTGTGTATCTCTAGTCTGATCCTGAGGTATTGTGTATCTAGTCTGATCCTGAGGTATTGTGTATCTCTAGTCTGATCCTGAGGTATTGTGTATCTCTAGTCTGATCCTGAGGTATTGTGTATCTCTAGTCTGATTCTGAGGTATTGTGTATCTCTAGTCTGATCCTGAGGTATTGTGTAACTCTAGTCTGATCCTGAGGTATTGTGTATCTCTAGTCTGATCCTGAGGTATTGTGTATCTAGTCTGATCCTGAGGTATTGTGTATCTCTAGTCTGATCCTGAGGTATTGTGTATCTCTAGTCTGATCCTGAGGTATTGTGTATCTCTAGTCTGATCCTGAGGTATTGTGTATCTCTAGTCTGATCCTGAGGTATTGTGTATCTCTAGTCTGATCCTGAGGTATTGTGTATCTCTAGTCTGATCCTGAGGTATTGTGTATCTCTAGTCTGATCCTGAGGTATTGTGTATCTCTAGTCTGATCCTGAGGTATTGTGTATCTCTAGTCTGATCCTGAGGTATTGTGTATTTCTAGTCTGATCCTGAGGTATTGTGTATCTCTAGTCTGATCCTGAGGTATTGTGTAACTCTAGTCTGATCCTGAGGTATTGTGTATCTCTAGTCTGATCCTGAGGTATTGTGTATCTCTAGTCTGATCCTGAGGTATTGTGTATCTCTAGTCTGATCCTGAGGTATTGTGTATCTCTAGTCTGATCCTGAGGTATTGTGTATCTCTCGTCTGATCCTGAGGTATTGTGTATCTCTATTCTGATCCTGAGGTATTGTGTATCTCTAGTCTGATCCTGTATCTCTCGTCTGATCCTGAGGTATTGTGTATCTCTAGTCTGATTCTGAGGTATTGTGTATCTCTAGTCTGATCCTGAGGTATTGTGTATCTAGTCTGATCCTGAGGTATTGTGTATCTCTAGTCTGATCCTGAGGTATTGTGTATCTCTAGTCTGATCCTGAGGTATTGTGTATCTCTAGTCTGATCCTGAGGTATTGTGTATCTCTAGTCTGATCCTGTATCTCTCGTCTGATCCTGAGGTATTGTGTATCTCTAGTCTGATCCTGAGGTATTGTGTATCTCTAGTCTGATCCTGAGGTATTGTGTATCTCTAGTCTGATCCTGAGGTATTGTGTATCTCTAGTCTGATCCTGTATCTCTCGTCTGATCCTGAGGTATTGTGTATCTCTAGTCTGATCCTGAGGTATTGTGTATCTCTAGTCTGATCCTGAGGTATTGTGTATCTCTCGTCTGATCCTGAGGTATTGTGTAACTAGTCTGATCCTGAGGTATTGTGTATCTCTAGTCTGATTCTGAGGTATTGTGTATCTCTAGTCTGATCCTGAGGTATTGTGTATCTCTAGTCTGATCCTGAGGTATTGTGTATCTCTAGTCTGATCCTGAGGTATTGTGTATCTCTAGTCTGATCCTGAGGTATTGTGTATCTCTAGTCTGATCCTGAGGTATTGTGTATCTCTAGTCTGATCCTGAGGTATTGTGTATCTAGTCTGATCCTGAGGTATTGTGTATCTCTAGTCTGATCCTGAGGTATTGTGTATCTCTAGTCTGATTCTGAGGTATTGTGTATCTCTAGTCTGATCCTGAGGTATTGTGTATCTCTAGTCTGATCCTGAGGTATTGTGTATCTCTAGTCTGATCCTGAGGTATTGTGTATCTCTAGTCTGATCCTGAGGTATTGTGTATCTCTAGTCTGATCCTGAGGTATTGTGTATCTCTAGTCTGATCCTGAGGTATTGTGTATCTCTAGTCTGATCCTGAGGTATTGTGTATCTCTAGTCTGATCCTGAGGTATTGTGTATCTCTAGTCTGATCCTGAGGTATTGTGTAACTGCAGTCTGAAGGACAGCTGTATCAGCATGGGAGGACATCACAGACAGAGAGGGAGAAACACACACACACACACACACACACACAGAGAGACAGAGAGAGACAGGGGCAGACTTATTGATTTGGAGGCCCCAGACAGAGGGCAGTCTAAGGGCCCCCCTACAATGGGTTTTACAGTAAAGACGCACCGTAAAACTTCAATTAATTGCCCAGGCATTTTTAAATCACCGAACACAACAGGCACTTATTAGAGACAGGCTTCTATTAATGTTGCTCATTTAAGTAGTTAATTGTTTAATTCCAGCATTCACTTCCAGTATTAATATATTTCTTCATTTCCTGCACTAAAGTGTTATCGTTTACACACTGTGTCACATGTCGTTTGACTTCGTATGCCTCTATTTAGATTTCTTTTAAACTTTTCCTTGACATAACAACTATTCTCCTCTTTGACTGTGCATGTGTCAGTTCTTACTTTCGCCACTAGAGGGCGATCAGACGGTTTCTTGGGGTCTGTACTCCCTGTTTTTGTGCTTGCCAGTTAGCTAGCAGTTCTCAGCTGTTTAGCAGCCAATGGCTAGCAGTTCTCAGCTGTTATCAGCCAATGGATAGCAGTTCTCAGCTGTTAGCAGCCAATGGCTAGCAGTTCTCAGCTGTTATCAGCCAATGGATAGCAGTTCTCAGCTGTTGGCAGCCAATGGATAGCAGTTCTCAGCCGTTGGCAGCCAATGGATAGCAGTTCTCAGCTGTTAGCAGCCAATGGATAGCAGTTCTCAGCTGTTGGCAGCCAATGGATAGCAGTTCTCAGCTGTTAGCAGCCAATGGATAGCAGTTCTCAGCTGTTAGCAGCCAATGGATAGCAGTTCTCAGCTGTTGGCAGCCAATGGATAGCAGTTCTCAGCCGTTAGCAGCCAATGGATAGCAGTTCTCAGCCGTTAGCAGCCAATGGATAGCAGTTCTCAGCTGTTAGCAGCCAATGGATAGCAGTTTCTTACTGGTGATAAAATGGATGATAACCATCATTTTTTGAGTCATTACTGAATTATTAAATCTATCAAATCAAACATTAAACCTCATAAAGAATTCATGGTAATGCATGGTAACCTCATAAACAATTAATTTAGACTCAGAGTATATTTGAAACAGGCTTTTATTTGCTGAAATGTGTGACGTTGCGCGGCTATTAAAAGGGACAGGCGAGAATCGTGAGATTCGGTGTTTCATTGAAGTTTTACGGTAATTGAACTGTAAAAAATGTATTACCTTGAAATGTGCCATAAACACAACCAGACATGATGATTTCATCTGTCAATTAAATCACTCCAAAAAGAAGATTACCTTCGCATGTTCATCCCCAAATACTGTGGCCTCATTAACCTGGGCACAGTGGCCAGGCAAACCCCCTCAGTAGTGTAAAGTACTTCAGTAAAAATACTATAAAGTACTACTTAAAGTAGTGTTTCGGCGTATCTGTACTTTATTTATATGTTTGACAACTTTTACTTCACTACATTAGTAAAGAAAATATTCTACTTTTTACTCCGTACATTTTCCCTGAAACCCAAAAGTACTTGTTACATTTTGAATGCTTAGCAGGACAGGACATGGTCCAATTCACACACTTATCAGCGATGAGCTGAGCAGCCCTTGACAGCGTAATCGTAGGTCCGCCACTGGAGAGAGGGAGAGACAGAGAGGCCTTGATTAACTCACATCCCCCAAAATAATACCATCACCTTGTTTCACCCTGCCCTGTGTCAACCTCCCCCTCCTCCTCTCTCTGTCAACCTCCCCCTCCTCCCCTCTCTGTCAATCTCCCCCTCCTCCCCTCTCTGTCAACCTCCCCCTCCTCCCCTCTCTGTCAACCTCCCCTCCTCCCTCTCTGTCAACCTCCCCCCCTCCTCACCTCCCTGTCAATCTCCCCCTCCTCCCCTCTGTCAACCTCCCCCCCTCCTCCCCTCTCTGTCAACCTCCCCCTCCTCCCCTCCCTGTCAATCTCCCCCTCCTCCCCTCCCTGTCAATCTCCCCTCCTCCCCTCTCTGTCAACCTCCCCTCCTCCCCTCCCTGTCAATCTCCCCCTCCTCCCCTCCCTGTCAACCTCCCCCTCCTCCTTCCCCTCCCTGTCAACCTCCCCTCCTCCTTCCCCTCCCTGTCAACCTCCCCCTCCTCCCCTACCTGTCAACCTCCCCCTCCTCCCCTCCCTGTCAACCTCCCCTCCTCCCCTCTCTGTCAACCTCCACCTCCTCCCCTCTCTGTCAACCTCCACCTCCTCCCCTCCCTGTCAACCTCCCCCTCCTCCCCTCCCTGTCAACCTCCCCTCCCTCCTCCCCCCTGTCAACCTCCCCTCCTCCCCTCTCTGTCAACCTCCCCTCCCTGTCAACCCCCCCTCCTCCCTTCCCTGTCAACCTCCCCCCTCCTCCACTCCCTGTCAACCTCCCCCTCCTCCCCTCCCTGTCAACCTCCCCCTCCTCCCCTCTCTGTCAACCTCCCCCCCCTCCCTCTCTGTCAACCTCCCCCTCCTCCCCTCCCTGTCAACCTCCCCATCCCCCCCTCCCTGTCAACCTCCCCCTCCTCCCCTCTCTGTCAACCTCCCCTCCTCCCCTCTCTGTCAACCTCCCCTCCTCCCCTCTCTGTCAACCTCCCCCTCCTCCCCTCTCTGTCATCCTCCCCTCCCTGTCAACCTCCCCCTCCTCCCCTCTCTGTCAACCTCCCCTCCTCCCCTCTCTGTAAACCTCCCCCTCCTCCCCTCTCTGTCAACCCCCCCCTCCCTGTCAACCCCCCCTCCTCCCCTCTGTCAACCTCCCCTCCTCCCCTCCCTGTCAACCTCCCCCTGCTCCCTCTCTCTGTCAACCTCCCTCTCCTACCCTCTCTGTCAACCTCCCTCTCCTCCCCTCTCTGTCAACCTCCCCCTCCTCCTCCCCTCTCTGTCAACCTCCCCCTCCTCCTCCTCTCTCTGTCAACCTCCCCCTCCTCCCCTCTCTGTCAACCTCCCCCTCCTCCTCCTCTCTCTCAACCTCCCCCTCCTCCTCCTCTCTCTGTCAACCTCCCCTCCTCCCCTCTCTGTCAACCTCCCCTCCTCCTCCTCTTTCTGTCAACCTCCCCCTCCCCTCTCTGTCAACCTCCCCCTCCTCCCCTCTCTCTCAACCTCCCCTCCTCCTCCTCTCTCTCAACCTCCCCTCCTCCTCCTCTCTCTGTCAACCTCATTTACATTTACATTTAAGTCATTTAGCAGACGCTCTTATCCAGAGCGACTTACAAATTGGTGCATACACCTTATGACAACCAGTGGAACAGCCACTTGCATCTAAATCTTGTTGGGGGGGAAAGGATTACCTACCCTTACTTACCCTATCCTAGGTATTCCTTGAAGAGGTGGGGTTTCAGGTGTCTCCGGAAGGTGGTGATTGACTCCGCTGTCCTGGCGTCGTGAGGGAGTTTGTTCCACCATTGGGGGCCAGAGCAGCGAACAGTTTTGACTGGGCTGAGCGGGAACTGTACTTCCTCAGTGGTAGGGAGGCGAGCAGGCCAGAGGTGGATGAACGCAGTGCCCTTGTTTGGGTGTAGGGCCTGATCAGAGCCTGGAGGTACTGAGGTGCCGTTCCCCTCACAGCTCCGTGGCGAGCACCATGGTCTTGTAGCGGATGCGAGCTTCAACTGGAAGCCAGTGGAGAGAGCGGAGGAGCGGGGGTGACGTGAAGAACTTGGGAAGGTTGAACACCAGACGGGCTGCGGCGTTCTGGATGAGTTGTAGGGGTTTAATGGCACAGGCAGGGAGCCCAGCCAACAGCGAGTTGCAGTAATCAAGACGGGAGATGACAAGTGCCTGGATTAGGACCTGCGCCGCTTCCTGTGTGAGGCAGGGTCGTACTCTGCGGATGTTGTAGAGCATGAACCTACAGGAACGGGACACCGCCTTGATGTTAGTTGAGAACGTCAGGGTGTTGTCCAGGATCACGCCAAGGTTCTTAGCGCTCTGGGAGGAGGACACAATGGAGTTGTCAACCGTGATGGCGAGATCATGGAACGGGCAGTCCTTCCCGGGAGGAAGAGGAGCTCCGTCTTGCTGAGGTTCAGCTTGAGGTGGTGATCCGTCATCCACACTGATATGTCTGCCAGACATGCAGAGATGCGGTCGCCACCTGGTCATCAGAAGGGGGAAAGGAGAAGATTAATTGTGTGTCGTCTGCATAGCAATGATAGGAGAGACCATGTGAGGTTATGACAGAGCCAAGTGACTTGGTGTATAGCGAGAATAAGAGAGGGCCTAGAACAG
This sequence comes from Oncorhynchus keta, assembly GCF_023373465.1. NCBI lineage: Eukaryota > Metazoa > Chordata > Actinopteri > Salmoniformes > Salmonidae > Oncorhynchus > Oncorhynchus keta. The sequence continues at coordinate 98,098 of NW_026281089.1, forward strand.
AGCCCTGGGGGACACCAGTGGTGAGAGCGCGTGGTGAGGAGACAGATTCTCGCCACGCCACCTGGTAGGAGCGACCTGTCAGGTAGGACGCAATCCAAGCGTGGGCCGCGCCGGAGATGCCCAACTCGGAGAGGGTGGAGAGGAGGATCTGATGGTTCACAGTATCGAAGGCAGCCGATAGGTCTAGAAGGATGAGAGCAGAGGAGAGAGAGTTAGCTTTAGCAGTGCGGAGCGCCTCCGTGATACAGAGAAGAGCAGTCTCTCAGTTGAATGACTAGTCTTGAAACCTGACTGATTTGGATCAAGAAGGTCATTCTGAGAGAGATAGCGGTAGAGCTGGCCAAGGACGGCACGCTCAAGAGTTTTGGAGAGAAAGAGAGAAGGGATACTGGTCTGTAGTTGTTGACATCGGAGGGATCGAGTGTAGGTTTTTCAGAAGGGGTGCAACTCTCGCTCTCTTGAAGACGGGAGGGACGTAGCCAGCGGTCAGGGATGAGTTGATGAGCGAGGTGAGGTAAGGAGAAGGTCTCCGGAAATGGTCTGGAGAAGAGAGGAGGGGATAGGGTCAAGCGGGCAGGTTGTTGGGCGGCCGGCCGTCACAAGAGGCGAGATTTCATCTGGAGAGAGAGGGGAGAAAGAGGTCAGAGCATAGGGTAGGGCAGTGTGAGCAGAACCAGCGGTGTCGTTTGACTTAGCAAACGAGGATCGGATGTCATCGACCTTCTTTTCAAAATGGTTGTGAAGTCATCTGCAGAGAGGGAGGAGGGAGGGGGGGGAGGATTCAGGAGGGAGGAGAAGGTGGCAAAGAGCTTCCTAGGGTTAGAGGCAGATGCTTGGAACTTAGAATGGTAGAAAGTGGCTTTAGCAGCAGAGACAGAGGAGGAAAATGTAGAGAGGAGGAGTGAAAGGATGCCAGGTCCGCAGGGAGGCGAGTTTTCCTCCATTTCCGCTCGGCTGCCCGGAGCCCTGTTCTCCCCCTCCTCCTCCTCTCTCTGTCAACCTCCCCCTCCTCCCCTCTCTGTCAACCTCCCCCTCCTCCTCCTCTCTCTGTCAACCTCCCCCTCCTCCCCTCTCTGTCAACCTCCCCCTCCTCCTTCCCCAACAGCAGCACAATGACCTCATGCCCAGACTCATCCAGGCTGCTTGCATTGTTGGAGATCTGAAGAGTCATCTGAGACTTCATCCTTCATGTTTATTCATGGTTTGTGTAGCGTGTATGGCGCCCAGACACCAATAGGCGAGGACTTCGAAAAATCATTATCACCCCCCTGTGACACAAGTCACAGTTTTGTCTTTGAGTGACAGCTGACGAGGACCAATGAGAGCAGCCGGTGCTGGGTTCTTAACGAGCAGGGGGCGTGTTCTGGCCACAGCTGTGGGGTAGGAGGAGCTACAGATTCTAGAGCTACTGCTTCGTAATAGGACATCCTGTAGGCTAAGCGAAACGCCACAAGAATACTTACGTTTACATTGATCCAATTTAAATCCGATTTTCCGAGAGATAAATCAACTGTATGTATCTGACTTATTACTGGGTCTCTACTGCTCTGTTCTCCTCTCCCTGAGAATTTCAGGCAGGCATATAGATGAACACATGTCTGCTCGAGCCTGGCCCTGAAGGAGGCCCCTCCTCCTTGTGTGAGGGAGGAGACAAAGGGGGCCGAGGGGACTATGGAGGCATAGAAATTCTCCTTAATTAGTCCTCCGGACCATCCAATAACAGGGGCTAGGACAGATATTTGAGACTTAAAAACATTTTATTTTTAACGTGCCTAAATAGTCTGAGGAAGAAACACAGATTAATGTGAGGCCAGGAATCTTCTCTCTGTATCTGAGGAGATGTTGAGACTGCAGTCAGTGAGGAAATGTAGGAGCCTGAAGGGGAGATGCTTGTTAAAATTACAGCTGTCATGTATTGAGTTATAAAGTATTATTGTTCCAGAATAACAAAGAACCTTCATCTCTGGCACTCTCTCTCTACAAACACCCTCCCATACACACAAACACCCTCCCCACTCTCTCTCTACAAACACCCTCCCATACACTCTCTCTCTACAAACACCCTCCCAAACAAACCCTCCCATACACTCTCTCTCTACAAACACCCTCCCATACAAACACCCTCCCATACACTCTCTCTCTACAAACACCCTCCCATACACTCTCTCTCTCTCCTCCCAAACAAACCCTCCCACTCTCTCTCTCTACAAACACCCTCCCATACACTCTCTCTCTACAAACACCCTCCCCTCTCTCTCTCTACAAACACCCTCCCATACACTCTCTCTCTCTACAAACACCCTCCCATACACTCTCTCTCTACAAACACCCTCCCTCTCTCTACAAACACCCTCCCATACACTACAAACCCTCCCATACACTCTCTCTCTACAAACACCCTCCCATACACTCTCTCTCTCTACAAACACCCTCCCATACACTCTCTCTCTACAAACACCCTCCCATACACTCTCTCTCTACAAACACCCTCCCATACACTCTCTCTCTCTCTCTACAAACACCCTCCCATACACTCTCTCTCTACAAACACCCTCCCATACACTCTCTCTCTCTACAAACACCCTCCCATACACTCTCTCTCTACAAACACCCTCCCATACACTCTCTCTACAAACACCCTCCCATACACTCTCTCTCTACAAACACCCTCCCATACACTCTCTCTCTACAAACACCCTCCCATACACTCTCTCTCTACAAACACCCTCCCATACACTCTCTCTACAAACACCCTCCCATACACTCTCTCTCTACAAACACCCTCTCTACAAACACCCTCCCATACTCTCTCTCTCTACAAACACCCTCCCATACACTCTCTCTCTACAAACACCCTCCCATACACTCTCTCTCTCTACAAACACCCTCCCATACACTCTCTCTCTCTACAAACACCCTCCCATACACTCTCTCTCTACAAACACCCTCCCCCTCTCTCTCCAAACACAAACACCCTCCCTCCTACAAACACCCTCTCTCTCTACAAACAAACACCCTCCCATACACTCTCTCTCTACAAACACCCTCCCATACACTCTCTCTCTACAAACACCCTCCCATACACTCTCTCTACAAACACCCTCTACAAACACCCTCCCATACACTCTCTCTCTACAAACACCCTCCCATACACTCTCTCTCTACAAACAACACTCTCTCTCTACAAACACCCTCCCATACACTCTCTCTCTACAAACACCCTCCCATACACTCTCTCTCTCTACAAACACCCTCCCATACACTCTCTCTCTACAAACACCTCTCCCATACAAACACTCTCTCTCTACAAACACCCCCACTCTCTCTCTCTACAAACACATACACTCTCTCTCTACAAACACCCTCCCATCTCTCTCTCTCTCTACAAACACCCTCCCATACACCCTCCCTACACTCTCTCTCTACAAACACATACAAACACCCTCCCACTCTCTCTCTCTACAAACACCCTCTCTCTCTACAAACACCCTCCCCACTCTCTCTCTCTACTCTCTCTACAAACACCCTCTCTCTACAAACACACTCTCTCTCTCTACCTCTACAAACACCCTCCCATACACTCCTCTCTACAAACACCCTCCCATCTCTCTCTCTACAAACACCCTCCCATACACTCTCTCTCTCTACAAACACCCTCCCCTCCAAACACCCTCCCATACACTCTCTCTCTACAAACACCCTCCCTACACTCTCTCTCTACAAACACACTCTCCTCTACACACCCTCCCATACACTCTCTCTCTCTACAAACACCCTCCTCTCTCTCTCTCTACAAACACCCTCCCATACACTCTCTCTCTACAAACACCCTCCCATCTCTCTCTCTACAAACACCCTCCCATACAACACCCTCCCAAACACCCTCCCATACACTCTCTCTCTACAAACACCCTCCCATACACTCTCTCTCTACAAACACCCTCCCCATACACTCTCTCTCTACAAACTCTCTCCCTACACTCTCTCTCTCTACAAACACTACAAACACCCTCCCATACACTCTCTCTCTACAAACATACACTCTCTCCCTCCCCCATACACTCTCTCTCTACAAACTCCCTCCTCTACACTCTCTCTCTCTACAAACACCCTCCCATACACTCTCTCTCTACAAACACTCCCCTCTCCATACACTCCCATACACTCTCTTGTCTAGTAGTGCATGACACACACACACACACACACACACACACACACACACACACACACACACACACACACACACACACACACACACACACACACACACACGTACGTGTGGGGGCCCTCACGGATTACAGAAGAGGGTTGTGTGTGTGTGTGTGTGTGTGTGTGTGTGTGTGTGTGTGTGTGTGTGTGGTAGGGAGGTGTGAGAGGCACGCTCAGTTTAATTTAGAAGCACGGGCCGGTGTACGGTTACCATGGAAACCTTTGTCTCCGTGAAGGAAGCGTGGCGCTGAGGAAGAAGGATGCTGATTGGTCCTTGGGGCCCCTCTGATCAGTGACATAAAGGAGTAGGTGACCTCCTGGACCACACATCTATTAAACAGCTAGGCTGCATCCCCAAATGGGACCCTATTCCCTTTATAGGGTACTAGAAGCACCCATTGGGCTCTGGTCAAAAGTAGGGCACTATGTAGGGAATAGGCTGCCATTTGAAACACTCATCTATTTCCTCACTGACTGCAGTGTGTCAACATCTCCTCTGAAATCACAAGCATTCTTCGCTAAACCCGCAATAACATCTGCTGAAGATGTGTATGTGACCAATACACTTAGATTTTTACCGCAGTGTTAGACAGTGAGGACTAACCCCTGACTGGTCACTGCTCTACACAGGTTAGATACTGGACAGGACTAGATAGGAGACAGAAACATGGTGGACATACAGGTTAGATACTGGACTGGACTGGACTAGATAGGAGACAGAAACATGGTGGACATACAGGTTAGATACTGGACAGGACTAGATAGGAGACAGAAACATGGTGGACATACAGGTTAGATACTGGACTGGACTAGATAGGAGACAGAAACATGGTGGACATACAGGTTAGATACTGGACTGGACTGGACTAGATAGGAGACAGAAACATGGTGGACATACAGGTTAGATACTGGACTGGACTGGACTAGATAGGAGACAGAAACATGGTGAACATACAGGTTAGATACTAGACTGGACTAGACTAGATAGGAGACAGAAACATGGTGGACATACAGGTTAGATACTGGACTGGACTGGACTAGATAGGAGATAGAAACATGGTGGACATACAGGTTAGATACTAGACTGGACTGGACTAGATAGGAGATAGAAACATGGTGGACATATAGGTTAGATACTGGACTGGACTAGATAGGAGACAGAAACATGGTGGACATACAGGTTAGATACTGGACTGGACTAGATAGGAGACAGAAACATGGTGGACATACAGGTTAGATACTAGACTGGACTGGACTAGATAGGAGATAGAAACATTGTGGACATACAGGTTAGATACTAGACTGGACTAGATAGGAGATAGAAACATGGTGGACATACAGGTTAGATACTGACAAGTCTCTGGAGTGTAAAACCCCATTCTTCTCTCGAGCTGAAGACTTTAAAACATCGTTCTGTTCTAATGACCACTACGCCCTCTGGTGTTCACTTGGAAGAATGCCAAGGCACTCTACTCAGAATGACCACTACGCCCTCTGGTGTTCACTCAGAAGAATGACAAGGTACTCTCCTCAGAATGACCACTCCGCCCTCTGGTGTTCACTTGGAAGAATGACAAGGTACTCTCCTCAGAATGACCACTACGCCCTCTGGTGTTCACTCAGAAGAATGACAAGGTACTCTCCTCAGAATGACCACTCCGCCCTCTGGTGTTCACTTGGAAGAATGACAAGGTACTCTCCTCAGAATGGCCACTACGCCCTCTGGTGTTCACTTGGAAGAATGACAAGGCACTCTACTCAGAATGACCACTTCGCCCTCTGGTGTTCACTCAGAAGAATGACAAGGCACTCTACTCAGAATGACCACTACGCCCTCTGGTGTTCACTTGGAAGAATGACAAGGCACTCTACTCAGAATGACCACTACGCCCTCTGGTGTTCACTTGGAAGAATGACAAGGCACTCTGCTCAGAATGACCACTACGCCCTCTGGTGTTCACTTGGAAGAATGCCAAGGCACTCTACTCAGAATGACCACTACGCCCTCTGGTGTTCACTTGGAAGAATGACAAGGCACTCTACTCAGAATGACCACTACGCCCTCTGGTGTTCACTTGGAAGAATGACAAGGCACTCTACTCAGAATGACCACTACGCCCTCTGGTGTTCACTCAGAAGAATGCCAAGGCACTCTACTCAGAATGACCACTACGCCCTCTGGTGTTCACTTGGAAGAATGACAAGGCACTCTACTCAGAATGACCACTACGCCCTCTGGTGTTCACTCAGAAGAATGACAAGGCACTCTACTCAGAATGACCACTACGCCCTCTGGTGTTCACTTGGAAGAATGACAAGGCACTCTACTCAGAATGACCACTACGCCCTCTGGTGTTCACTTGGTAGAATGACAAGGCACTCTACTCAGAATGACCACTACGCCCTCTGGTGTTCACTTGGAAGAATGACAAGGCACTCTACTCAGAATGACCACTACGCCCTCTGGTGTTCACTTGGAAGAATGACAAGGCACTCTACTCAGAATGACCACTACGCCCTCTGGTGTTCACTTGGAAGAATGACAAGGCACTCTACTCAGAATGACCAAAGCCTCAACATGACCTTGGGTCCAGAGAGCAGTGACGATTTACACCCTCCATTCCTGTCCCCCGAGCAGTAATAAACTAAACAACAAAAATGAAGTGATCGTAGACATACAATATCTTTTAAAATGGCTGAAGGAGAGACAACACATATTGTATGTACAGGCATTCTGTTTATTTTGTATCTATGAGTTTTGAAACAAGTCATGATCATTTTGAAAAGAACGTGCAAGAGAAATATCTGCTCATCATGGCGTTCAGTTGGGAACTTTTCCGCGCCCCGAAAAAAGCACAAAATTTACAAAAATCGCACAGCGTTTAATATATACAACACGCAATAATATACAAATAAAACAAGTCTTCAAGAACACTAAAACACAGACAAGCACTTTGCCATTCAGAAGAAGAAGAGAAAACAACTATTTATATTTAAGACAGGAACAATAAAAATCAATTTAAAAAAACAAGATATAACATCTTATTACATGGCGTGACACCATGGTTGAATTTGCTGCTCTCCAGTAGACTGTGTCGTGTTGTACTCTACACGTGTCACGGTTAGGTAGAGCCTACGGTCCTTCAGTAAGCAGTATATACAGTACACTAACTAAACACATTGACCAGCTGATATTGCCTGAACAGCGTATCAAATCAATCCAGCAAATCGATCATTCGATTTGATTGGTTGATAAAACAGCGTCTCCCAGTTGACTAGTTGTTTGATTTGCCCTGAAATGCCATTAGCAGCGTCTTCACAGTTACTGTATGTCTACTTGGCTCTGCTCAACAGCTCCACGTTCACTGAGTAAGACAACTAGTGATATTGTATGTGGAGGCAACCAGGACAGAACAGTGAAAGAAAAAAACAAGAAAACATTTCGGACAAAATTCCACTGCCTCTAACCAAATGTCGCTTCTAGATTCCACTGTCTCTAACCGAATGTCGCTTCTAGATTCCACTGCCTCTAACCGAATGTCGCTTCTAGATTCCACTGCCTCTAACCGAATGTCGCTTCTAGATTCCACTGTCTCTAACCGAATGTCACTTCTAGATTCCACTGCCTCTAACCGAATGTTGCTTCTAGATTCCACTGTCTCTAACCGAATGTCACTTCTAGATTCCACTGTCTCTAACCGAATGTCACTTCTAGATTCCACTGTCTCTAACCTAATGTCTCTTCTAGATTCCACTGTCTCTAACCGATGTCTTTTCTAGATTCCACTGTCTCTAACCTAATGTCTCTTCTAGATTCCACTGTCTCTAACCTAATGTCTCTTCTAGATTCCACTGTCTCTAACCTAATGTCTCTTCTAGATTCCACTGTCTCAAACCTAATGTCTCTTCTAGATTCCACTGTCTCTAACCGAATGTCGCTTCTAGATTCCACTGCCTCTAACCGATGTCTTTTCTAGATTCCACTGTCTAACTGAATGTCACTTCTAGATTCCACTGTCTCTAACCTAATGTCTCTTCTAGATTCCACTGTCTCTAACCTAATGTCTCTTCTAGATTCCACTGTCTCTAACCGAATGTCACCTCTAGATTCCACTGTCTCTAACCAAATGTCGCTTCTAGATTCCACTGTCTCTAACCTAATGTCTCTTCTAGATTCCACTGTCTCTAACCAAATGTCGCTTCTAGATTCCACTGTCTCTAACCGAATGTCGCTTCTAGATTCCACTGCCTCTAACCGAATGTCACTTCTAGATTCCACTGTCTCTAACCGAATGTCGCTTCTAGATTCCACTGTCTCTAACCGATGTCTCTTCTAGATTCCACTGTCTCTAACCGATGTCTCTTCTATTTTCCACTGTCTCTTCTAGATTCCACTGTCTCTTCTAGATTCCACTGTCTCTTCTAGATTCCACTGTCTCTTCTAGATTCCACTGTCTCTAACCGAATGTCACTTCTAGATTCCACTGTCTCTTCTAGATTCCACTGTCTCTTCTAGATTCCACTGTCTCTTCTAGATTCCACTGTCTCTTCTAGATTCCACTGTCTCTAACCGAATGTCGCTTCTAGATTCCACTGTCTCTAACCGAATGTCGCTTCTAGATTCCGCTGTCTCTTCTAGATTCCGCTGTCTCTTCTAGATTCCGCTGTCTCTAACCGAATGTCGCTTCTAGATTCCGCTGTCTCTAACCGAATGTCGCTTCTAGATTCCGCTGTCTCTAACCGAATGTCGCTTCTAGATTCCACTGTCTCTAACCGAATGTCGCTTCTAGATTCCGCTGTCTCTAACCGAATGTCACTTCTAATAATAATAATGAGTGATGTTTTTTTATTAGCATGTACAGTAAACAAGTCTAACTGGCCAAGTTGTAATTGGATAAAGCTTAGCTTGCATTTCAAGAGCTCCAATTTTTTTTAATGCAATCTCAATATGTGGCTAGGATTGCCAACGGCTGAGTCTGTCTTATTGATAAAAATGAACCATTACAACATTTACGGGGCATGTAAACTGACCGATCTCTATCTCTCTCTGCCTATGGCAACAGTGTGAGTGGGCTGAAGAATTCAATGGCCTACCTCACATAATATGAATCAACAAATCTGGACAAAAGACAAAAATGACAGTATGAGTAAGTCATATTCTTAAAAAGGCGTACGTACACATTGAATGTTTAAACTACGTGTGTGGTGTGTTCCTGTCTCTAGATAGCAGTGTAACTGTTACCAGTGGGTCAGCTAGCTACAAACCAGTGAATCAGCTAGCAACAAACCAGTGGGTTAGCTAGCTACAAACCAGTGAATCAGCTAGCTACAAACCAGTGGGTTAGCTAGCTACAAACCAGTGAATCAGCTAGCTACAAACCAGTGGGTTAGCTAGCTACACACCAGGGAATCAGCTAGCAACAAACCAGTGGGTTAGCTAGCTACACACCAGGGAATCAGCTAGCAACAAACCAGTGGGTTAGCTAGCTACACACCAGGGAATCAGCTAGCTACAAACTAGTGAATCAACGAGTTAGCTAGTTACAAACCAGTGGGTTAGCTAGCTACAAACCAGTGAATCAGCTAGCTACAAACCAGTGGGTTAGCTAGCTACAAACCAGTGAATCAGCTAGCTACAAACCAGTGAGTTAGCTAGCTACAAACCAGTCGGTTAGCTAGCTACAAACCTCAACACTGCAGTACAGAGAGAGAACATGTTGATTGTTTATTGTTTTCCAGACCAGAAACTACTGAACGTTAGATTAGTTGTAATGACGGTCACCATGGACACGCCGCGACCTCTTACCAGGGTCGTTTCCCTTTCAATTCAGCCAAACGCAGAAAGTTAACTGAAATTCACATTTTCCCCAATCAAAGCAAATGAGGAAAATTGGACATTTTGAATGTCATTAGATTGACTGAATTGAAATGGAATTGACTCCAGCCTCTTACCACACCTTCACCTACAAGTCATGTGCTGTATAGGGAATAGGGTGCTATGTGGGAGGTATAATAAGATTAAACAGCAAGGCCTGTTAGTGCCAGCCTGCTTCAGCCCTACACCCCTCCCCTCCGTCTAATCCCTCTTGGCCCTCCCCTTCCTCTTTCTCCTTCCATTCCCGTTGTCTACCCCCGATGACCTCTCCTTTACCTCCACCTTGCCCCCCACCACCACCCCCACCCCCGCTCCGTTCCCCAGTCCCTTGGACAGCCCGTTGGAGACCCCGTTGTTAGACAGAGCCTTGGCGGCCTTGGGCTCCCTGGGTTGGCGCGGCGTGCGGCGGTACGTCTGGTAGTAGAAGTTACCGAACAGGGCGATGAAGGTGAGGGCGTAGCAGATAAGGGCATAGTGCATCCAGTGGGGGAACTCACAGTCCATGTAGAGGGACAGAGCAGTGTGGCCGATGGTGACATGGAACTGGACCTGAGGTAGAGACAGAGGGATCAGTTTATTATGTTACAGGGCCTTCTGGGAAAGTAACATGGAACTGGACCTGAGGTAGAGACAGAGGGATCAGTTTATTATGTTACAGGGCATTCTGGGAAAGTAACATGGAACTGGACCTGAGGTAGAGACAGAGGGATCAGTTTATTATATTACAGGGCATTCTGGGAAAGTAACATGGAACTGGACCTGAGGTAGAGACAGAGGGATCAGTTTATTATATTACAGGGCATTCTGGGAAAGTAACATGTAACTGGACCTGAGGTAGAGACAGAGGGATCAGTTTATTATATTACAGGGCATTCTGGGAAAGTAACATGGAACTGGACCTGAGGTAGAGACAGAGGGATCAGTTTATTATGTTACAGGGCATTCTGGGAAAGTAACATGGAACTGGACCTGAGGTAGAGACAGAGGGATCAGTTTATTATATTACAGGGCATTCTGGGAAAGTAACATGGAACTGGACCTGAGGTAGAGACAGAGGGATCAGTTTATTATATTACAGGGCCTTCTGGGAAAGTAACATGGAACTGGACCTGAGGTAGAGACAGCGGGATCAGTTTATTATATTACAGGGCATTCTGGGAAAGTAACATGGAACTGGACCTGAGGTAGAGACAGAGGGAGGGATCAGTTTATTATATTACAGGGCATTCTGGGAAAGTAACATGGAACTGGACCTGAGGTAGAGACAGAGGGAGGGATCAGTTTATTATATTACAGGGCATTCTGGGAAAGTAACATGGAACTGGACCTGAGGTAGAGACAGAGGGAGGGATCAGTTTATTATATTACAGGGCATTCTGGGAAAGTAACATGGAACTGGACCTGAGGTAGAGACAGAGGGATCAGTTTATTATATTACAGGGCCTTCTGGGAAAGTAACATGGAACTGGACCTGAGGTAGAGACAGAGGGATCAGTTTATTATATTACAGGGCCTTCTGGGAAAGTAACATGGAACTGGACCTGAGGTAGAGAGAGAGGGAGCAGTTTATTATATTACAGAGCCTTCTGGGAAAGTAACATGGAACTGGACCTGAGGTAGAGAGAGAGGGAGCAGTTTATTATATTACAGAGCCTTCTGGGAAAGTAACATGGAACTGGACCTGAGGTAGAGACAGAGGGATCCGTTTATTATATTACAGGGCATTCTGGGAAAGTAACATGGAACTGGACCTGAGGTAGAGACAGAGGGAGGGATCAGTTTATTATATTACAGGTCCTTCTGGGAAAGTAACATGGAACTGGACCTGAGGTAGAGACAGAGGCAGGGATCAGTTTATTATATTACAGGTCCTTCTGGGAAAGTAACATGGAACTGGACCTGAGGTAGAGACAGAGGGAGGGATCAGTTTATTATATTACAGGGCCTTCTGGGAAAGTAACATGGAACTGGACCTGAGGTAGAGACAGAGGCAGGGATCAGTTTATTATATTACAGGTCCTTCTGGGAAAGTAACATGGAACTGGACCTGAGGTAGAGACAGAGGGAGGGATCAGTTTATTATATTACAGGGCCTTCTGGGAAAGTAACATGGAACTGGACCTGAGGTAGAGACAGAGGGAGGGATCAGTTTATTATATTACAGGGCCTTCTGGGAAAGTAACATGGAACTGGACCTGAGGTAGAGACAGAGGGAGGGATCAGTTTATTATATTACAGGGCCTTCTGGGAAAGTAACATGGAACTGGACCTGAGGTAGAGACAGAGGGATCAGTTTATTATATTACAGGGCATTCTGGGAAAGTAACATGGAACTGGACCTGAGGTAGAGACAGAGGGATCAGTTTATTATGTTACAGGGCCTTCTGGGAAAGTAACATGGAACTGGACCTGAGGTAGAGACAGAGGGAGGGATCAGTTTATTATATTACAGGGCCTTCTGGGAAAGTAACATGGAACTGGACCTGAGGTAGAGACAGAGGGATCAGTTTATTATATTACAGGGCCTTCTGGGAAAGTAACATGGAACTGGACCTGAGGTAGAGACAGAGGGAGGGATCAGTTTATTATATTACAGGGCATTCTGGGAAAGTAACATGGAACTGGACCTGAGGTAGAGACAGAGGGAGGGATCAGTTTATTATATTACAGGGCATTCTGGGAAAGTAACATGGAACTGGACCTGAGGTAGAGACAGAGGGAGGGATCAGTTTAAACCGTATTATATTACAGGGCATTCTGGGAAAGTAACATGGAACTGGACCTAAGGTAGAGACAGAGGGATCAGTTTATTATATTACAGAGCCTTCTGGGAAAGTAACATGGAACTGGACCTGAGGTAGAGACAGAGGGAGGGATCAGTTTATTATATTACAGAGCCTTCTGGGAAAGTAACATGGAACTGGACCTGAGGTAGAGACAGAGGGAGGGATCAGTTTAAACCGTATTATATTACAGGGCCTTCTGGGAAAGTAACATGGAACTGGACCTGAGGTAGAGACAGAGGGAGGGATCAGTTTATTATATTACAGGGCATTCTGGGAAAGTATTCAGACCCCTTGACTTTTAAAACATTTTGTTACGTTACAGCCTTATTCTAAAATGGATTAAATTAAAAAAACATGTGCCTTATCAATCTATACACAATACCCCATAGTGACATACAGTATATCACAAAAGTGAGTACACCCCTCACATTTTTTTGTAAATATTTGAGTGTATCTTTTCATGTGACAACACTGAAGAAAGGACACTTTGCTACAGTGTAAAGTAGTGAGTGTACAGCTTGTATAACAGTGTAAATTTGTTGTCCCCTCAAAATAACTCAACACACAGGCATTAATGTCTAAACCGCTGGCAACAAAAGTGAGTACACCCCTAAGTGAAAATGCCCTGCGGGGATGTTTTTCAGCAGCAGGGACTGGGAGACTAGTCAGGATCGAGGGAAAGATGAACGGAGCAAAGTACAGAGAGAGATCCTTGATGAAAATCTGCTCCAGAGCTCTCAGGACCTCAGACTGGGGTGAAGGTTCACCTTCCAACAGGACAATGACCCTAAGCACACAGCCAAGACAACGCAGGAATGGCTTCGGGACAAGTCTCTGAATGTCCTTGAGTGGCCCAACCAGAGCCCGGACTTGAACCCGATCGAACATCTCTGGAGAGACCTGAAAATAGCTGTGCAGCGATGCTCCCCATCCAACCTGACAAGAGCTGGAGAGGATTCTGCAGAGAAGAATGGGAGAAACTCCCCAAATACAGGTGTGACAAATTTCCGTAAAAAAAAAAAAAAAACATTTTCAAAAATGTCTAAAAACCTGTTTTTTTCACCTACAAGTCATGTGCTGTATAGGGAATAGGGTGCTATGTGGGAGGTATAATAAGATTAAACAGCAAGGCCTGTTGGTGCCAGCCTCCTTCAGCCCTACACTCCCTCCCCTCCGTCTAATCCCTCTTGGCCCTCCCCTTCCTCTTTCTCCTTCCATTCCCGTTGTCCACCCCGATGACCTCTCCTTTACCTCCACCTTGCCCCCACCACCACCCCCACCCCGCTCCGTCCTGTCTGAGATATTGTGAGTAGATTGATGAGTCGGGAAAAACGTTCAGTAACGTAACAAAATGTGGAATATGTCAAAGGGGTCTGATTTCTTCTCTAATTGCTCTGTACAATACGACAGGGCTATTCAACTGTGGACATGTAGAAGGCAATCTGAGGGAAGAAGGTGAGACACAACCTTTCTGGTTTTCATGATCTCTCCAGGTAGAGAAGAAGACCAGCTGGTTTTCATGATCTCTCCAGGTAGAGAAGAAGACCAGCTGGTTTTCATGATCTCTCCAGGTAGAGAAGAAGACCCAGCTGGTTTTCATGATGTCTCCAGGTAGAAGATGACCCAACTGGTTTTCATGATCTCTCCAGGAGAAGATGACCCAACTGGTTTTCATGATGTCTCCAGGTAGAGAAGAAGACCAGCTGGTTTTCATGATGTCTCCAGGTAGAGAAGAAGACCAGCTGGTTTTCATGATCTCTCCAGGTAGAGAAGAAGACCAGCTGGTTTTCATGATCTCTCCAGGTAGAGAAGAAGACCAGCTGGTTTTCATGATCTCTCCAGGTAGAGAAGAAGACCAGCTGGTTTTCATGATCTCTCCAGGTAGAGAAGATGACCAGCTGGTTTCCATGACCTCTCCAGGTAGAGAAGATGACCCAGCTGGTTTTCATGATCTCTCCAGGTAGAGAAGATGACCAGCTGGTTTTCATGATCTCTCCAGGTAGAGAAGAAGACCAGCTGGTTTTCATGATCTCTCCAGGTAGAGAAGAAGACCAGCTGGTTTTCATGATCTCTCCAGGTAGAGAAGAAGACCAGCTGGTTTTCATGATCTCTCCAGGTAGAGAAGAAGACCCAGCTGTACTTCATGATCTCTCCAGGTAGAGAAGATGACCAGCTGGTTTTCATGATCTCTCCAGGTAGAGAAGAAGACCAGCTGGTTTTCATGATCTCTCCAGGTAGAGAAGAAGACCAGCTGGTTTTCATGATCTCTCCAGGTAGAGAAGAAGACCCAGCTGTACTTCATGATCTCTCCAGGTAGAGAAGATGACCAGCTGGTTTTCATGATCTCTCCAGGTAGAGAAGAAGACCAGCTGGTTTTCATGATCTCTCCAGGTAGAGAAGAAGACCAGCTGGTTTTCATGATCTCTCCAGGTAGAGAAGAAGACCAGCTGGTTTTCATGATCTCTCCAGGTAGAGAAGAAGACCCAGCTGTACTTCATGATCTCTCCAGGGTAGAGAAGAAGACCAGCTGGTTTTCATGATCTCTCCAGGTAGAGAAGATGACCAGCTTCGACCTTCGAGGTTCACTAACCGAATAGTCCAGCAACGCAGTAGTTATGATATGACATAATGCCATGACTGACTTAACTGAAATCCATCTGAATCAAGTTAGACTTTTATTGTAAATCCATCTGCATCAAGTTAGACTGACTTTACTGTAAATCCATCTGAATCAAGTTAGACTGACTTTACTGTAAATCCATCTGAATCAAGTTAGACTGACTTTACTGTAAATCCATCTGAATCAAGTTAGACTGACTTTACTGTAAATCCATCTGAATCAAGTCAGACTGACTTTACTGTAAATCCATCTGAATCAAGTTAGACTGACTTTACTGTAAATCCATCTGAATCAAGTTAGACTGACTTTACTGTAAATCCATCTGAATCAAGTTAAGACTGACTTTACTGTAAATCCATCTGAATCAAGTTAAGACTGACTTTACTGTAAATCCATCTGAATCAAGTTAGACTGACTTTACTGTAAATCCATCTGAATCAAGTTAGACTGACTTTACTGTAAATCCATCTGAATCAAGTTAGACTGACTTTACTGTAAATCCATCTGAATCAGGTTAGACTGACTTTACTGTAAATCCATCTGAATCAAGTTAGACTGACTTTACTGTAAATCCATCTGAATCAAGTTAGACTGACTTTACTGTAAATCCATCTGAATCAAGTTAGACTGACTTTACTGTAAATCCATCTGAATCAAGTTAGACTGACTTTACTGTAAATCCATCTGAATCAAGTTAAGACTGACTTTACTGTAAATCCATCTGAATCAAGTTAGACTGACTTTACTGTAAATCCGTCTAAATCAAGTTACTGTAAACGGATCTCTTACCATCTGGATGACAGTCAGGTACTTCTTCCACCACAGGTACTTCTGGATCTTGGGTCCAAAGGAGGCCAGCCCATAGTACAGATACATCAGGACATGGATGGCTGCATTCATGTGTGCACCAAAGAATGCTGCAAAGGAGGGAGGGGAAACCCATCAGATAATGAGGTCCATTACCAAATTACCAATAAGCATGAATCTCTAATAAAGGGAACGTAACACGTTTCTGCTTTGAGCTACAGTTCAACGCAGAAGAAGAGATTCCTTTTTTCTAAAAAGGAAATTGCTGTGTTAAGTATATAAAAACAGACAAGTAGATGGGATACTCACACTGTCCACCAGTGACCCAAAGGAAGACAAGTAGATGGGATACTCACACTGTCCTCCAGCGACCCAAAGGAAGACAAGTAGATGGGATACTCACACTGTCCTCCAGCGACCCAAAGGAAGACAAGTAGAGGGGATACTCACACTGTCCTCCAGCGAACCAAAGGAAGACAAGTAGAGGGGATACTCACACTGTCCGCCAGCGACCCAAAGGAAGACAAGTAGAGGGGATACTCACACTGTCCTCCAGCGACCCAAAGGAAGACAAGTAGGGGATACTCACACTGTCCGCCAGCGACCCAAAGGAAGACAAGTAGAGGGGATACTCACACTGTCCGCCAGCGACCCAAAGGAAGACAAGTAGAGGGGATACTCACATTGTCCTCCAGCGACCCAAAGGAAGACAAGTAGAGGGGATACTCACTGTCCTCCAGCGACCCAAAGGAAGACAAGTAGGGGATACTCACATTGTCCTCCAGGACCCAAAGGAAGACAAGTAGAGGGGATACTCACACTGTCCTCCAGCGACCCAAAGGAAGACCAGTAGAGGGGATACTCACACTGTCCTCCAGCGACCCAAAGGAAGACAAGAGAGGGGATACTCACACTGTCCTCCAGCGACCCAAAGGAAGACAAGTAGAGGGGATACTCACACTGTCCTCCAGCGACCCAAAGGAAGACAAGTAGATGGGATACTCACACTGTCCTCCAGCGACCCAAAGGAAGACGAGTAGAGGGGATACTCACACTGTCCCCCTGACCCAAAGGAAGACAAGTAGAGGGGATACTCACACTGTCCTCCAGCGACCCAAAGGAAGACAAGTAGAGGGGATACTCACACTGTCCGCCAGCGACCCAAAGGAAGTTGCAGGGTTAAGTAACACAGCAGTAGAGGGGATACTCACACTGTCCGCCAGCGACCCAAAGGAAGTTGCAGGGTTAAGTAAAAACAGACGAGTAGAGGGGATACTCACACTGTCAGCGACCCAAAGGAAGTTGCAGGGTTAAGTAAAAACAGACAGTAGAGGGGATACTCACACTGTCCGCCAGCGACCCAAAGGAAGTTGCAGGGTTAAGTAAAACAGACGAGTAGAGGGGATACTCACACTGTCCGCCAGCGACCCAAAGGAAGTTGCAGGGTTAAGTAAAACAGACGAGTAGAGGGGATACTCACACTGTCCGCCAGCGACCCACTTGATGCCCGATCCACCAGAGGGTGAACATGGAGCAGTGGTGGTAGACGTGTAGGAAGCTGACCTGGTTAAACTTCTTCCTCAGGATGAAGAACACAGTGTCCAGGTACTCTACTCCTTTAGAGACGAAATACCACCACACGCCGCTGCTATCTGTGAGGGGGGGGCGGGACGGGGGCAGGGCGGGGACATTAGTATCATCCAGGAAGATTTGGATAATCATCTCCAGACAGTTTATATTTCATAACTTAAGGGGGGGAGGGGGTCATGACCTCTCCAGAGGGGGAGTTTTTATGCGTCTGCTAGAATCTGTGGACTAGACTATAGCCCGATATGATCCCTGTCCTTTGACCTTTCATTATCAACAATTGGACACAAAATGGTCCTGACGACAGAGAGGAAGAGGTCGAAGTGAAAGGGATAAACTGGGCCCAAAATGTGTCTCCTCTAGCAGGGGGTTTATTTCTTATTGTTTTACACAATGGGGGGGGACACCTGTTCCGAATCAAGGACTTTTATATGGAGGTCAATGAGAGTGTTGAATTTCGTCAACAAAACCTGTGATGGCTTATTTGATTACATGAGGCTTGATTGATCGAATAGAACACTCTATACCTGTAGTTCACACGTATATCTGCCCTCTCATTGGCTAGATCGGTCCCACTTGATCTTGCCTACTTCTATACTTCTAATACATTTATTGTCATTGTTAGACTGCCACTTGAGCATCTGGTCAGTATAATGGATCATCTGTGTGGACGTGGCATGCTGCCTGGTGTAGACGTCATGGAGAAGTAGCTAGGTAAAACTGACCCCCTGCTGGCCCCGTCTGTCTGATAGGAGGGTTTGATCAGATGAATAAAAGCCTGATCGTGTTTCTTAACGTCTCCCAGAGGTGAGGGAAAGAGAGAGCGGGTGTCTAATTTCATGATCCCAGTCGCTGCAA
Source organism: Oncorhynchus keta (assembly GCF_023373465.1). Classification (NCBI taxonomy): domain Eukaryota; kingdom Metazoa; phylum Chordata; class Actinopteri; order Salmoniformes; family Salmonidae; genus Oncorhynchus; species Oncorhynchus keta. The sequence goes on from NW_026281089.1 coordinate 116,840, forward strand.
GGATCAAGGCCAGCCAGCATCTCCCAGTTACTGGTCACACCTGTACTACTGGTCATACCTGTACTACTGGTCATACCTGTACTACTGGTCATACCTGTACTACTGGTCACACCTGTACTACTGGTCACACCTGTACTACTGGTCACACTGTACTACTGGTCACACCTGTACTACTGGTCATACCTGTACTACTGGTCACACCTGTACTACTGGTCACACCTGTACTACTGGTCATACCTGTACTACTGGTCATACCTGTACTACTGGTCACACCTGTTCTACTGGTCACACCTGTACTACTGGTCACACCTGTACTACTGGTCACACCTGTACTACTGGTCATACCTGTACTACTGGTCATACCTGTACTACTGGTCATACCTGTTCTACTGGTCACACCTGTACTACTGGTCACACCTGTTCTACTGGTCACACCTGTTCTACTGGTCATACCTGTTCTACTGGTCACACCTGTTCTACTGGTCACACCTGTACTACTGGTCACACCTGTACTACTGGTCATACCTGTACTACTGGTCACACCTGTACTACTGGTCACACCTGTACTACTGGTCATACCTGTAACTGGTCACACCTGTACTACTGGTCACACCTGTACTACTGGTCACACCTGTACTACTGGTCATACCTGTACTACTGGTCACACCTGTACTACTGGTCACACCTGTACTACTGGTCATACCTGTACTACTGGTCATACCTGTACTACTGGTCACACCTGTACTACTGGTCACACCTGTACTACTGGTCATACCTGTACTACTGGTCACACCTGTACTACTGGTCACACCTGTACTACTGGTCACACCTGTACTACTGGTCATACCTGTACTACTGGTCACACCTGTACTACTGGTCACACCTGTACTACTGGTCACACCTGTACTACTGGTCATACCTGTACTACTGGTCATACCTGTTCTACTGGTCATACCTGTTCTACTGGTCACACCTGTACTACTGGTCATACCTGTTCTACTGGTCACACCTGTACTACTGGTCATACCTGTACTACTGGTCATACCTGTACTACTGGTCACACCTGTTCTACTGGTCACACCTGTACTACTGGTCACACCTGTACTACTGGTCACACCTGTACTACTGGTCATACCTGTACTACTGGTCATACCTGTACTACTGGTCATACCTGTTCTACTGGTCACACCTGTACTACTGGTCACACCTGTACTACTGGTCACACCTGTTCTACTGGTCATACCTGTACTACTGGTCACACCTGTTCTACTGGTCATACCTGTACTACTGGTCACACCTGTACTACTGGTCACACCTGTACTACTGGTCATACCTGTACTACTGGTCATACCTGTACTACTGGTCATACCTGTACTACTGGTCACACCTGTACTACTGGTCATACCTGTACTACTGGTCACACCTGTACTACTGGTCATACCTGTACTACTGGTCATACCTGTACTACTGGTCATACCTGTACTACTGGTCACACCTGTACTACTGGTCATACCTGTACTACTGGTCATACCTGTACTACTGGTCACACCTGTACTACTGGTCACACCTGTACTACTGGTCATACCTGTACTACTGGTCATACCTGTACTACTGGTCATACCTGTACTACTGGTCACACCTGTTCTACTGGTCACACCTGTTCTACTGGTCATACCTGTACTACTGGTCATACCTGTACCACTCGTCATACCTATACTACTGGTCACACCTGTACTACTGGTCACACCTGTTCTACTGGTCATACCTGTACTACTGGTCATACCTGTACTACTGGTCATACCTGTACCACTCGTCATACCTATACTACTGGTCACACCTGTACTACTGGTCATACCTGTACCACTCGTCATACCTATACTACTGGTCACACCTGTACTACTGGTCACACCTGTACCACTGGTCACACCTGTACTACTGGTCATACCTGTACTACTGGTCATACCTGTTCTACTGGTCATACCTGTACTACTGGTCATACCTGTTCTACTGGTCATACCTGTACTACTGGTCACACCTGTACTACTGGTCACACCTGTACTACTGGTCACACCTGTACTACTGGTCACACCTGTACCACTCGTCATACCTGTACCACTGGTCACACCTGTACTACTGGTCACACCTGTACTAATGGTCACACCTGTACCACTCGTCATACCTGTACCACTGGTCACACCTGTACTACTGGTCATACCTGTACCACTCGTCATACCTATACTACTGGTCACACCTGTACTACTGGTCACACCTGTACCACTCGTCATACCTGTACCACTGGTCACACCTGTACTACTGGTCATACCTGTACTACTGGTCATCCGGTTCTACTGGTCATACCTGTACTACTGGTCACACCTGTACTACTGGTCACACCTGTACTACTGGTCACACCTGTACCACTCGTCATACCTATACTACTGGTCACACCTGTACTACTGGTCACACCTGTACCACTCAGTCATACCTATAATACTAGTCACACCTGTACTACTGGTCATACCTGTACTACTGGTCATACCTGTTCTACTGGTCACACCTGTACTACTGGTCACACCTGTACTACTGGTCACATCTGTACCACTGTCATACCTATACTACTGGTCACACCTGTACTACTGGTCACACCTGTACTACTGGTCACACCTATACTACTGGTCACACCTGTACTACTGGTCACACCTGTACCACTCGTCATACCTGTACCACTCGTCATACCTGTACTACTGGTCACACCTGTACTACTGGTCACACCTGTACCACTCGTCATACCTATACTACTGGTCACACCTGTACTACTGGTCATACCTGTACTACTGGTCATACCTGTTCTACTGGTCATACCTGTACTACTGGTCATACCTGTACTACTGGTCACACCTGTACTACTGGTCACACCTGTACTACTGGTCACACCTGTACCCTCGTCATACCTATACTACTGGTCACACCTGTACTACTGGTCACACCTGTACCACTCGTCATACCTATACTACTGGTCACACCTGTACTACTGGTCATACCTGTACTACTGGTCATACCTGTTCTACTGGTCATACCTGTACCACTGGTCATACCTGTACTACTGGTCATACCTGTACCACTGGTCATACCTGTACTACTGGTCATACCTGTACTACTGGTCATACCTGTTCTACTGGTCACATACCTGTTCTACTGGTCACATACCTGTTCTACTGGTCACATACCTGTACTACTGGTCATACCTGTACTACTGGTCATACCTATACTACTGGGCATACCTGTACTACTGGTCATACCTATACTACTGGTCATACCTGTACTACTGGTCATACCTGTACTACTGGTCATACCTGTACTACTGGTCATACCTATACTACTGGGCATACCTGTACTACTGGTCATACCTATACTACTGGTCATACCTGTACTACTGGTCATACCTGTACTACTGGTCATATCTGTACTACTGGTCATATCTGTACTACTGGTCACACCTGTACCACTGGTCATACCTGTACTACTGGTCATACCTGTTCTACTGGTCATACCTGTACTACTGGTCATACCTGTACCACTGGTCATACCTGTACCACTGGTCATACCTGTACTACTGGTCATACCTATACTACAGGTCACACCTGTACTACTGGTCATACCTGTACCACTGGTCATGGTACTACAGGTCACACCTGTACTACTGGTCACACCTGTACTACTGGTCATACCTGTACTACTGGTCATACCTATACTACTGGTCATACCTGTACTACTGGTCATACCTGTACTACAGTCATACCTGTACTACTGGTCATATCTGTACTACTGGTCACACCTGTACTACTGGTCATATCTGTACTACTGGTCACACCTATACTACTGGTCACACCTGTACCACTGGTCATACCTGTACTACTGGTCATACCTGTTCTACTGGTCACATACCTGTTCTACTGGTCACATACCTGTACTACTGGTCATACCTGTACTACTGGTCATACCTGTACTACTGGTCATACCTATACTACTGGTCATACCTGTACTACTGGTCATACCTGTACTACTGGTCATACCTGTACTACTGGTCATATCTGTACTACTGGTCACACCTATACTACTGGTCACACCTGTACCACTGGTCATACCTGTACTACTGGTCATACCTGTTCTACTGGTCATACCTGTACTACTGGTCATACCTGTACCACTCGTCATACCTATACTACTGGTCACACCTGTACTACTGGTCACACCTGTTCTACTGGTCATACCTGTACTACTGGTCATACCTGTACTACTGGTCATACCTGTACCACTCGTCATACCTATACTACTGGTCACACCTGTACTACTGGTCATACCTGTACCACTCGTCATACCTATACTACTGGTCACACCTGTACTACTGGTCACACCTGTACCACTGGTCACACCTGTACTACTGGTCATACCTGTACTACTGGTCATACCTGTTCTACTGGTCATACCTGTACTACTGGTCATACCTGTTCTACTGGTCATACCTGTACTACTGGTCACACCTGTACTACTGGTCACACCTGTACTACTGGTCACACCTGTACTACTGGTCACACCTGTACCACTCATCATACCTATACTACTGGTCACACCTGTACTAATGGTCACACCTGTACCACTCGTCATACCTGTACCACTGGTCACACCTGTACTACTGGTCATACCTGTACCACTCGTCATACCTATACTACTGGTCACACCTGTACTACTGGTCACACCTGTACCACTCGTCATACCTGTACCACTGGTCACACCTGTACTACTGGTCATACCTGTACTACTGGTCATACCGGTTCTACTGGTCATACCTGTACTACTGGTCACACCTGTACTACTGGTCACACCTGTACTACTGGTCACACCTGTACCACTCGTCATACCTATACTACTGGTCACACCTGTACTACTGGTCACACCTGTACCACTCGTCATACCTATAATACTAGTCACACCTGTACTACTGGTCATACCTGTACTACTGGTCATACCTGTTCTACTGGTCACACCTGTACTACTGGTCACACCTGTACTACTGGTCACATCTGTACCACTCGTCATACCTATACTACTGGTCACACCTGTACTACTGGTCACACCTGTACTACTGGTCACACCTATACTACTGGTCACACCTGTACTACTGGTCACACCTGTACCACTCGTCATACCTGTACCACTCGTCATACCTGTACTACTGGTCACACCTGTACTACTGGTCACACCTGTACCACTCGTCATACCTATACTACTGGTCACACCTGTACTACTGGTCATACCTGTACTACTGGTCATACCTGTTCTACTGGTCATACCTGTACTACTGGTCATACCTGTACTACTGGTCACACCTGTACTACTGGTCACACCTGTACTACTGGTCACACCTGTACCACTCGTCATACCTATACTACTGGTCACACCTGTACTACTGGTCACACCTGTACCACTCGTCATACCTATACTACTGGTCACACCTGTACTACTGGTCATACCTGTACTACTGGTCATACCTGTTCTACTGGTCATACCTGTACCACTGGTCATACCTGTACTACTGGTCATACCTGTACCACTGGTCATACCTGTACTACTGGTCATACCTGTACTACTGGTCATACCTGT
>NW_026281089.1:127500-175000 GCF_023373465.1 Oncorhynchus keta
AACAGGAGATCTAAGGAGTCCTACACAACTAATGGAAACAGGGGATCTAAGGAGTCCAACACAACTAATGGAAACAGGGGATCTAAGGAGTCCAACACAACTAATGGAAACAGGGGATCTAAGGAGTCCAACACAACTAATGGGAACAGGGGATCTAAGGAGTCCAACACAACTAATGGAAACAGGGGATCTAAGGAGTCCAACACAACTAATGGAAACAGGGGATCTAAGGAGTCCTACACAACTAATGGAAACAGGGGATCTAAGGAGTCCAACACAACTAATGGAAACAGGGGATCTAAGGAGTCCAACTCAACTAATGGAAACAGGGGATCTAAGGAGTCCAACACAACTAATGGAAACAGGGGATCTAAGGAGTCCTACACAACTAATGGAAACAGGGGATCTAAGGAGTCCAACACAACTAATGGAAACAGGGGATCTAAGGAGTCCAACACAACTAATGGAAACAGGGGATCTAAGGAGTCCAACACAACTAATGGGAACAGGGGATCTAAGGAGTCCAACACAACTAATGGAAACAGGGGATCTAAGGAGTCCAACACAACTAATGGAAACAGGGGATCTAAGGAGTCCAACACAACTAATGGAAACAGGGGATCTAAGGAGTCCAACACAACTAATGGAAACAGGGGATCTAAGGAGTCCTACACAACTTGGAAACAGGGGATCTAAGGAGTCCTACACAACTAATGGAAACAGGGGATCTAAGGAGTCCTACACAACTAATGGAAACAGGGGGTCTAAGGAGTCCTACACAACTAATGGAAACAGGGGATCTAAGGAGTCCAACACAACTAATGGAAACAGGGGATCTAAGGAGTCCAACTCAACTAATGGAAACAGGGGATCTAAGGAGTCCAACACAACTAATGGAAACAGGGGATCTAAGGAGTCCAACTAAATTACACTTTGAAATGTTTTATGAACGCTCAAAAAAAAGGTGAAAGTGAAATAAAATATTCAACAACTCTTGGAGGACAGTGAAAGACGACTTAAATTAGTCTCAAGTCTCTAGTGATTCAATGGCCAGACCAGCAAATAAACACAGTATTTTGGTTCTGTGTGATGAGATGAGATTGAAATGAAAGATGAAGCGTCCACCTCTTTGCAGATGAAGAAGTTGAAGATGACCATGCTGAAGTTATAGAAGAGGAGTGTCTTCTTGAGCTGGAAGGGTTCTCTGTTCTCCATGTACTTGGGCCCCAGCCACAGAAACAGCAGATAGGAGGAACTGATGGCCAACGTAAGGGAGTGGGTTGTCCATCAGGGGCCATTTCTCCACTCGCTTGTCTTGGTGTGACAGTACAATATACTCAGTATTACTGGCGTGATAAAAGGTGAGTACTACAAACATCTGACATTTCTCCACTCGCTTGTCTTGGTGTGACAGTACAATATACTCAGTATTACTTACTGGCGTGATAAAAGGTGAGTAATACAAACATGACATTTCTTCCTTCTCTACACTGAACACAAATAGAAACGTGACATGTAAAGTGTTGGTTTCATGAGTTTAAATTTTAAAAATCACCTAAATGTTCCATACGCACAAAAAAATGTATTTATCTCAAATTTTCTGCACAAATGTTGTACCCATCCCTGGTAGTGAGCATTTCTCCTGTGCCAACATAATCCATTCACCTGACAGGTGTGGCATATCAGGATGCTGATTAAACAGCATGATATTTTACACAGGTGCACCTTGTGCTGGTTGGACAATAAAAGGCCACTCTAAAATGTGCAGTTTTTGTCACCCAACACAATGACACACAGATGTCTCAAGTTTTGATTGAGCGTGCATTTGGCATGCTGACGACAGGAATGTCCACCAAAGCTTGTTGCCAGAGAATTGAATGTTCATTTCTCTACCATAAGCCGCCTACAACGTTGTTTTAGAGAATTTGGCAGAACGTTCAACCAGCCACACAACCGCAGACCAGGTGTAACCACGGCAACCCAGGACCTCCACATCCGTCTTCTTCACCTGCGGGATCGTCTGGGGGGGGTATTTCTGTCTGTAATAATGCCCCTTTCTGGGGGAAAACTCATTCTGATTGGCTGGGACTGATTTCCTTCTATAAATTGTAACTCAGTAATTGTGGCCTGTTGCGTTTTATATGTCTGTTCAGTGTAGAAAGAGAAAGAGACGTGTCATCTGAGGTTGAGATTCTCGCAAACCAAGATCAAGATGAAACCTCCAATGACTGACGCACACACACACACACACACACACACACACACACACACACACACACACACACACACACACACACACACACACACACACACACACACACACACACACACACACACACACACACACACACACACACACACACACACACACACACAGGCACTGACTGACACAGACGGGAGAGTGTGAGGATTACCTGCGATGGTAAGGGCCCATTTATATAAATTAATGGTGTCATTTATCAGATGTGTGGTGAGCTCCATCTTTGCAGGCCAGTATCTGAGTTCCCTGGTAGAAAGACACAGAGAAGACAGCAGTAGAGCTCAGTAACACATCCTGGGGTGTCTAACTGTTCCCTGGTAGAAAGACACACAGAGAAGACAGCAGTAGAGCTCAGTAACACATCCTGGGGTGTCTAACTGTTCCCCTGGTAGAAAGACACAGAGAGAAGACAGCAGTAGAGCTCAGTAACACATCCTGGGGTGTCTAACTGTTCCCCTGGTAGAAAGACACAGAGAGAAGACAGCAGTAGAGCTCAGTAACACATCCTGGGGTGTCTAACTGTTCCCCTGGTAGAAAGACACAGAGAGAAGACAGCAGTAGAGCTCAGTAACACATCCTGGGGTGTCTAACTGTTCCCCTGGTAGAAAGACACAGAGAGAAGACAGCAGTAGAGCTCAGTAACACATCCTGGGGTGTCTAACTGTTCCCCTGGTAGAAAGACACAGAGAGAAGACAGCAGTAGAGCTCAGTAACACATCCTGGGGTGTCTAACTGTTCCCCTGGTAGAAAGACACAGAGAGAAGACAGCAGTAGAGCTCAGTAACACATCCTGGGGTGTCTAACTGTTCCCCTGGTAGAAAGACACAGAGAGAAGACAGCAGTAGAGCTCAGTAACACATCCTGGGGTGTCTAGAGAAGACAGCAGTAGAGCTCAGTAACACATCCTGGGGTGTCTAGAGAAGACAGCAGTAGAGCTCAGTAACATCCTGGGGTGTCTAACTGTTCCCCTGGTAGAAAGACACACAGAGAAGACAGCAGTAGAGCTCAGTAACACATCCTGGGGTGTCTAACTGTTCCCCTGGTAGAAAGACACAGAGAGAAGACAGCAGTAGAGCTCAGTAACACATCCTGGGGTGTCTAACTGTTCCCCTGGTAGAAAGACACAGAGAGAAGACAGCAGTAGAGCTCAGTAACACATCCTGGGGTGTCTAACTGTTCCCCTGGTAGAAAGACACAGAGAGAAGACAGCAGTAGAGCTCAGTAACACATCCTGGGGTGTCTAACTGTTCCCCTGGTAGAAAGACACAGAGAAGACAGCAGTAGAGCTCAGTAACACATCCTGGGGTGTCTAAGTGTTCCCCTGGTAGAAAGACACACAGAGAAGACAGCAGTAGAGCTCAGTAACACATCCTGGGGTGTCTAAGTGTTCCCCTGGTAGAAAGACACACAGAGAAGACAGCAGTAGAGCTCAGTAACACATCCTGGGGTGTCTAACTGTTCCCCTGGTAGAAAGACACAGAGAAGACAGCAGTAGAGCTCAGTAACACATCCTGGGGTGTCTAACTGTTCCCCTGGTAGAAAGACACAGAGAGAAGACAGCAGTAGAGCTCAGTAACACATCCTGGGGTGTCTAACTGTTCCCCTGGTAGAAAGACACAGAGAGAAGACAGCAGTAGAGCTCAGTAACACATCCTGGGGTGTCTAACTGTTCCCCTGGTAGAAAGACACAGAGAGAAGACAGCAGTAGAGCTCAGTAACACATCCTGGGGTGTCTAACTGTTCCCCTGGTAGAAAGACACAGAGAGAAGACAGCAGTAGAGCTCAGTAACACATCCTGGGGTGTCTAACTGTTCCCCTGGTAGAAAGACACAGAGAGAAGACAGCAGTAGAGCTCAGTAACACATCCTGGGGTGTCTAACTGTTCCCCTGGTAGAAAGACACAGAGAGAAGACAGCAGTAGAGCTCAGTAACACATCCTGGGATGTCTAACTGTTCCCCTGGTAGAAAGACACACAGAGAAGACAGCAGTAGAGCTCAGTAACACATCCTGGGGTGTCTAACTGTTCCCCTGGTAGAAAGACACAGAGAAGACAGCAGTAGAGCTCAGTAACACATCCTGGGGTGTCTAACTGTTCCCCTGGTAGAAAGACACAGAGAGAAGACAGCAGTAGAGCTCAGTAACACATCCTGGGGTGTCTAACTGTTCCCCTGGTAGAAAGACACAGAGAAGACAGCAGTAGAGCTCAGTAACACATCCTGGGGTGTCTAACTGTTCCCCTGGTAGAAAGACACAGAAGACAGCAGTAGAGCTCAGTAACACATCCTGGGGTGTCTAACTGTTCCCCTGGTAGAAAGACACACAGAGAAGACAGCAGTAGAGCTCAGTAACACATCCTGGGGTGTCTAACTGTTCCCCTGGTAGAAAGACACAGAGAGAAGACAGCAGTAGAGCTCAGTAACACATCCTGGGGTGTCTAACTGTTCCCCTGGTAGAAAGACACAGAGAAGACAGCAGTAGAGCTCAGTAACACATCCTGGGGTGTCTAACTGTTCCCCTGGTAGAAAGACACAGAGAGAAGACAGCAGTAGAGCTCAGTAACACATCCTGGGGTGTCTAACTGTTCCCCTGGTAGAAAGACACACAGAGAAGACAGCAGTAGAGCTCAGTAACACATCCTGGGGTGTCTAACTGTTCCCCTGGTAGAAAGACACAGAGAGAAGACAGCAGTAGAGCTCAGTAACACATCCTGGGGTGTCTAACTGTTCCCCTGGTAGAAAGACACAGAGAAGACAGCAGTAGAGCTCAGTAACACATCCTGGGGTGTCTAACTGTTCCCCTGGTAGAAAGACACACAGAGAAGACAGCAGTAGAGCTCAGTAACACATCCTGGGGTGTCTAACTGTTCCCCTGGTAGAAAGACACAGAGAGAAGACAGCAGTAGAGCTCAGTAACACATCCTGGGGTGTCTAACTGTTCCCCTGGTAGAAAGACACAGAGAGAAGACAGCAGTAGAGCTCAGTAACACATCCTGGGGTGTCTAACTGTTCCCCTGGTCTAAAGACACAGAGAAGACAGCAGTAGAGCTCAGTAACACATCCTGGGGTGTCTAGAGAAGACAGCAGTAGAGCTCAGTAACATCCTGGGGTGTCTAACTGTTCCCCTGGTAGAAAGACACACAGAGAAGACAGCAGTAGAGCTCAGTAACACATCCTGGGGTGTCTAACTGTTCCCCTGGTAGAAAGACACAGAGAGAAGACAGCAGTAGAGCTCAGTAACACATCCTGGGGTGTCTAACTGTTCCCCTGGTAGAAAGACACACAGAGAAGACAGCAGTAGAGCTCAGTAACACATCCTGGGGTGTCTAACTGTTCCCCTGGTAGAAAGACACAGAGAGAAGACAGCAGTAGAGCTCAGTAACACATCCTGGGGTGTCTAACTGTTCCCCTGGTAGAAAGACACACAGAGAAGACAGCAGTAGAGCTCAGTAACACATCCTGGGGTGTCTAACTGTTCCCCTGGTAGAAAGACACAGAGAGAAGACAGCAGTAGAGCTCAGTAACACATCCTGGGGTGTCTAACTGTTCCCCTGGTAGAAAGACACAGAGAAGACAGCAGTAGAGCTCAGTAACACATCCTCATGTGTTTAACATCCAGCTATCACTGAACACTACCACATAGCCCCCCCACCCACCCTAGAGCGCGTGGATAAGGCCGTGTGATTTAATGATCTCTGAACGGAAGTCTAAATATGACGCCCCCCCCCCAATCTGTTGAGGAGGTCATCCTCTCTGACAGCTTCTACAGTATTACTGTAGTATTACTGGGATGAAATAGGAGCTATAGAGCTTCATGGAATAACTCAGGGCTTCATTCAATCAATTAAGCCATTTCATTTAGACTTATTCTTATTCAACAACATTTCTCAGCACAAGTTAAAAGATGAATCTACAGTCCTTCCGCACATTCTGATGTAAAGTAAACAAATAGACTTCCATCAATATCTATCGGTTCCTGACAGACCGCGGGGGGGAGAGAGGATATCGGGGGGCGACACTGCGCTGTTCGGTTCTGCTCCGTGACGTGAACGTCGAATGGTCCTCTATTCTAGCGACGCACAAAACCCGTGAGCATGTCAGCAGCTTTTTGACTCCGTTCGGTCTGACTGTCCGCACCGCCCGTTAACCGGAATCCAATCTGTAGTCCTATTGCTATTTCATTCAAAACTACAATTAGATGTTACATTCGACATGTTTTATATCCAACCAGGTCATTGCACGGTGCGCGAGCAGAGTAGTAATAATATAGTATATTGGCCTGGAGCGCGTGGATAACGCCGTGTGATTTAATGAACCGAAGCCTGAATATGACGCCCCCCCCCTCCCCCTCATTCTGACTCGCAACCAGGCAGCATCTGCACGAACCCAAACCGTATTTCATCTAATGTCAATAAAGCATTATGACCAATTAAAATATAGCTATATTACAAAAAAAATCTATGTCTGGATATTTGAGTCGGGTAGAATAGGCTATATAGATGATTAGCATATATCCCACTGGCCCATCCACGTCACTGTGATAACACGGCAATGTGCTCGTCATTCATCATACACGGACCATTTCCCCACATCCTATCATTTGAACCATAAAATAAAGAAAAACGAGCAAGCTAGCTAATTGTGTCCAGTAAAATAAGTCACATCTACCGAAACTCTGCGCACTGGTATTTGATGAGAATGAAGATTCCTGTTATCTTACCGTGTCGACAGATTGGGCTATATACGGTCCTTTTATTGTGACATTCAGTACAAGGTCATGTAATCTAACAGATCCACAGTTTCGGCTACTAAAAACATTAATATATATTTTTATATCCGTGGTTATGTTCCTATATAAGACTAGTTAACATAACGGCGGAACTGAGAAATCCGTTATAGAGGCAACATAATGACCGCAACCCTTTTCACTGCAGCTGGAAACGGTTCTCCGGTGCGACTCATTGGACTGATGACGGACACTGTTTGATGGTGCGCATGCGTATATCTGTAGTCGAATGCAGCAGTAGTGGAGACAGGGAACTGGTATTTTTTTTACCGACCTCTCCGTTGTGATCTTGGTTGTACATCACAGGCTACCTGAGCATTTCTCCATCCTCGATCTGTGTGCGCTATGAACCGTGTATGTGCATATCTTGCTCAGTGTTTATAGCCTTATACGTACCGGCCTAGTTGACTCGTAACGAAACGACAAAAGACCTGAAGTCCCTTTTATTTGTGATGATCGTTTCTACTCGTTGTCTATGGACCGGATCCACCGTACAATAATAGGCACGGAGGAAATGTCCCGGTAGAAGATGGGCCTGTAACGAACCGATATTTCTAACATTCTCCTATAAGGAGAAGGACATTGAAAACGGAAAGATGAAGATCTGGAGTACAGAACATGTTTTCAGGTTAGTAGGCCAAGAGTCTCTAAACCGAGCATATCGATAGGCTAGTTTACCGTTACCGTTAAATGCAGTGTTGCTTTGTACAACCGTGGTCTTTTATGTGATTGATTTGAATCTCTATCGTTCCAAATGTTAGTCTACATTAAGAGGCGTGTCGAAATAAGCGCAGAGCAGCGATGCGATCCTACACGGTTCCCTCTCCCGTTGGGCATGTGAGGGATACGGTGTTACTATTGAGGTCCCGGTGTTGTCCTACACGGTTCCCTCTCCCGTTGGGCATGTGAGGGATACGGTGTTACTATTGAGGTCCCGGTTCCCTCTCCCATTGGGCATGTGAGGGATACGGTGTTACTATTGAGGTCCCGGTTCCCTCTCCCATTGAGCATGTGAGGGATACGGTGTTACTATTGAGGTCCCGGTGTTGTGCCGAAAATCTCCCCACCTGACAGAATTTGAACCCAGTATTTTTCTGAAAGTGTCAGGATAATAATTCAACCGTAGTTGTTCTGAAATGTTTTTTGCTTGCCAACATTTGACTCCCTCCTCTATGTTTAATATAACACGCATACATTACATTATTGATCTCGGTTGCCGATCCTAACGTGAAGTTTGTTCTATAGAAAGTATTTGACTCTAGCCACAAAAGTAAGGAAATTATAAGGGGTGATTCTGCCAGGGGGTGATTTCCGGCACAACACCAGTTTTATAAAGTATCGCTGTCACACAAACGTTTGAACATGTCTGTTACGTTGTTCTACAAGGTGTCAGTCGTGTGAAACGAGTAGCCAAACGTTTATGATTAAAGGGATATCGGCCAAACGTTTATGATTAAAGGGATAGTAGCCAAACGTTTATGATTAAAGGGATATCGGCCAAACGTTTATGATTAAAGGGATAGTAGCCAAACGTTTATGATTAAAGGGATATCGGCCAAACGTTTATGATTAAAGGGATAGTAGCCAAACGTTTATGATTAAAGGGATAGTAGCCAAACGTTTATGATTAAAGGGATAGTAGCCAAACGTTTATGATTAAAGGGATATCGCCAAACGTTTATGATTAAAGGGATAGTAGCCAAACGTTTATGATTAAAGGGATAGTAGCCAAACGTTTATGATTAAAGGGATAGTAGCCAAACGTTTATGATTAAAGGGATAGTGGCCAAACGTTTATGATTAAAGGGATAGTAGCCAAACGTTTATGATTAAAGGGATATCGCCAAACGTTTATGATTAAAGGGATAGTAGCCAAACGTTTATGATTAAAGGGATATCGCCAAACGTTTATGATTAAAGGGATAGTAGCCAAACGTTTATGATTAAAGGGATAGTAGCCAAACGTTTATGATTAAAGGGATAGTAGCCAAACGTTTATGATTAAAGGGATAGTGGCCAAACGTTTATGATTAAAGGGATAGTAGCCAAACGTTTATGATTAAAGGGATATCGCCAAACGTTTATGATTAAAGGGATAGTAGCCAAACGTTTATGATTAAAGGGATAGTGGCCAAACGTTTATGATTAAAGGGATAGTAGCCAAACGTTTATGATTAAAGGGATAGTAGCCAAACGTTTATGATTAAAGGGATAGTTAATTCAAAATCACCCACTATACTCTAACACGAAAATTAATTGAGCCTCACGGTGGTCCTGTGGAGTTCAGTTGGTAGCAGATGGCACTTCGAAAGCCAGGATAAGGGGTTTGATTCCCGGGACTCATCTATATGTAGCATGTAGCATGTATGACTGCATGACTGCCAGTTGCTTTGGATAATAGCATTTGCTAAATGGCATAAATGATTGAAACAACCCATTTTGAAGATAACTACAGGTCTAATGATTATGACATTGCATGACCATTTCATCTTGTTTAGTAACCTGGCTGTTATTCTGCTTTAGTAATTGGGCCATATTCACAATGTTTAACCTGGCTGTTATTCTGCTTTAGTAATTGGGCCATATTCACAATGTTTAACCTGGCTGTTATTCTGCTTTAGTAATTGGGCCATATTCACAATGTTTAACCTGGCTGTTATTCTGCTTTAGTAATTGGGCCATATTCACAATGTTTAACCTGGCTGTTATTCTGCTTTAGTAATTGGGCCATATTCACAATGTTTAACCTGGCTGTTATTCTGCTTTAGTAATTGGGCCATATTCACAATGTTTAACCTGGCTGTTATTCTGCTTTAGTAATTGGGCCATATTCACAATGTTTAACCTGGCTGTTATTCTGCTTTAGTAATTGGGCCATATTCACAATGTTTAACCTGGCTGTTATTCTGCTTTAGTAATTGGGCCATATTCACAATGTTTAACCTGGCTGTTATTCTGCTTTAGTAATTGGGCCATATTCACAATGTTTAACCTGGCTGTTATTCTGCTTTAGTAATTGGGCCATATTCACAATGTTTAACCTGGCTGTTATTCTGCTTTAGTAATTGGGCCATATTCACAATGTTTAGCCTGGCTGTTATTCTGCTTTAGTAATTGGGCCATATTCACAATGTTTAACCTGGCTGTTATTCTGCTTTAGTAATTGGGCCATATTCACAATGTTTAGCCTGGCTGTTATTCTGCTTTAGTAATTGGGCCATATTCACAATGTTTAACCTGGTGTGTCAAAGGACCGTGTTACCATGTTTAGTGACCTGACTGATTATCCTGTACTGAGAGACGGTGATCAAGGCAACGATGAGAAAATAGCCTAATCCCATGAACCCTAACAGTCCTCCTCCTCTCTGTCTCGCTATGTCTCTCTCTGTCTCTCTCTCTGTTTGTCTCCCTCTGTTTGTCTCTCTGTCTCTCTCTCTGTTTGTCTCTCTGTCTGTCTCTCTCTCTGTTTGTCTCTCTGTCTCTCTCTGTTTGTCTCTCTGTCTCTCTCTCTGTTTGTCTCTCTGTCTCTCTGTCTCTCTCTCTGTTTGTCTCTCTGTTTCTCTCTCTGTTTGTCTCTCTGTCTCTCTCTCTGTTTGTCTCTCTCTCTCTCTCTGTTTGTCTCTCTGTCTCTCTCTCTGTCTCTCTCTCTGTTTGTCTCTCTGTCTCTCTCTCTCTCTCTCTCTGTTTGTCTCTCTGTCTCTCTCTCTGTTTGTCTCTCTGTCTCTCTCTCTGTTTGTCTCTCTGTCTCTCTCTCTGTTTGTCTCTCTGTCGCTCTCTCTGTTTGTCTCTGTCTCTCTCTCTGTTTGTCTCTCTGTCTCTCTCTCTGTTTGTCTCTGTCTCTCTCTCTGTTTGTCTCTCTGTCTCTCTCTGTCTCTCTCTCTGTTTGTCTCTCTGTCTCTCTCTGTCTCTCTCTCTGTTTGTCTCTCTGTCTCTCTCTCTGTTTGTCTCTCTGTCTCTCTCTCTGTTTGTCTCTCTGTCTCTCTCTCTGTTTGTCTCTGTCTCTCTCTCTGTTTGTCTCTCTGTTTCTCTCTCTGTTTGTCTCTCTGTCTCTCTCTCTGTTTGTCTCTCTGTCTCTCTCTCTGTTTGTCTCTGTCTCTCTCTCTGTTTGTCTCTCTGTCTCTCTCTCTGTTTGTCTCTCTGTCTCTCTCTCTGTTTGTCTCTCTGTTTGTCTCTCTGTCTCTCTCTCTGTCTCTCTCTCTGTTTGTCTCTCTGTCTCTCTCTCTGTTTGTCTCTCTGTCTCTCTCTCTGTTTGTCTCTCTGTCTCTCTCTCTGTTTGTCTCTCTGTCTCTCTCTCTGTTTGTCTCTCTGTTTGTCTCTCTGTCTCTCTCTCTGTCTCTCTCTCTGTTTGTCTCTCTGTCTCTCTCTCTGTTTGTCTCTCTGTCTCTCTCTGTTTGTCTCTCTGTTTGTCTCTCTGTTTGTCTCTCTGTCTCTCTCTCTGTTTGTCTCTCTGTTTGTCTCTCTGTCTCTCTCTCTGTCTCTCTCTCTGTTTGTCTCTCTGTCTCTCTCTCTGTTTGTCTCTCTGTCTCTCTCTGTCTCTCTCTCTGTTTGTCTCTCTGTCTCTCTCTCTGTTTGTCTCTCTGTCTCTCTCTCTGTTTGTCTCTCTGTCTCTCTCTCTCTGTTTGTCTCTCTGTCTCTCTCTCTGTTTGTCTCTCTGTCTCTCTCTCTGTTTGTCTCTCTGTCTCTCTCTCTGTTTGTCTCTCTGTCTCTCTCTCTGTTTGTCTCTCTGTTTGTCTCTCTGTCTCTCTCTCTGTTTGTCTCTCTGTCTCTCTCTCTGTTTGTCTCTCTGTCTCTCTCTGTCTCTCTCTCTGTTTGTCTCTCTGTCTCTCTCTCTGTTTGTCTCTCTGTCTCTCTCTCTGTTTGTCTCTCTGTCTCTCTCTCTGTTTCTGTCTCTCACTGTCTTTCTCTCTGACTGTAGCTACCCGTGGGAGACGGTGATCAAGGCAGCGATGAGGAAGTACCCTAACCCCATGAACCCTAATGTGGTGGGAGTGGATGTGTTGGACAGGAACCTGGATACCGACGGACGGCTCCACAGCCACAGACTCCTCAGCACCGAGTGGGGCCTGCCAGGCATCGTACGAGCGGTCAGTAAGTCTCTCTCTTTCTCTTTCTCTCACTCTCTCTTTCTCTCTCAAGCGTCGTCCACAGGGTATGGCGTTGCAAAATGGAGTGATAGTCTTCCTTCTTCAAGATCCCTTTTACCCTGTACACATCTCCCACTTTACCACCACCAAAGCACCCCCAGACCATCACATTGCCTCCCCAGACCATCACATTGCCTCCCCCAGACCATCACATTGCCTCCACCAGACCATCACATTGCCACCCCCAGACCATCACATTGCCTCCCCAGACCATCACATTGCCTCCCCAGACCATCACATTGCCTCCACCAGACCATCACATTGCCTCCCCAGACCATCACATTGCCTCCACCAGACCATCACATTGCCTCCACCAGACCATCACATTGCCTCCCCAGACCATCACATTGCCTCCCCCAGACCATCACATTGCCTCCCCAGACCATCACATTGCCTCCCCAGACCATCACATTGCCTCCACCAGACCGTCACATTGCCTCCCCAGACCATCACATTGCCTCCCCAGACCATCACATTGCCTCCCCAGACCATCACATTGCCTCCACCAGACCATCACATTGCCTCCACCAGACCATCACATTGCCTCCACCAGACCATCACATTGCCTCCACCAGACCATCACATTGCCTCCACCAGACCATCACATTGCCTCCCCCAGACCATCACATTGCCTCCACCAGACCATCACATTGCCTCCCCCAGACCATCACATTGCCTCCACCAGACCATCACATTGCCTCCACCAGGCCATCACATTGCCTCCCCCAGACCATCACATTGCCTCCCCCAGACCATCACATTGCCTCCCCCAGACCATCACATTGCCTCCCCAGACCATCACATTGCCTCCCCCAGACCATCACATTGCCTCCACCAGACCATCACATTGCCTCCCCAGACCATCACATTGCCTCCCCCAGACCATCACATTGCCTCCACCAGACCATCACATTGCCTCCCCAGACCATCACATTGCCTCCCCCAGACCATCACATTGCCTCCCCCAGACCATCACATTGCCTCCCCCAGACCATCACATTGCCTCCCCCAGACCATCACATTGCCTCCCCCAGACCATCACATTGCCTCCACCAGGCCATCACATTGCCTCCACCAGGCTTGACAGATGGTTCACTTCTCCAGCATCTTTTCATTTTTTCTGCGTCTCACGAATGTTCTTCTTTGTAAACCAAACACCTCAAACATAGATTAATCTGTCCATAACACTTTTTTTCCAATCTTCATCTGTTCAGTGTCTGTGTTCTTTTGTCCATCTGAATATTTTATTTTTATTGGCCAGTCTGAGATAAGGCTTTTTCTTTGCAACTCTGCCTAGAAGGCCAGCATCCCCGGAGTCTCCTCTTCACTGTTGACATTGAGACTGGACAGAGGAACTCTGCCTAGAAGGCCAGCATCCCCGGAGTCTCCTCTTCACTGTTGACGATGAGACTGGACAGAGGAACTCTGCCTAGAAGGCCAGCATCCCGGAGTCGCCTCTTCACTGTTGACGTTGAGACTGGACAGAGGAACTCTGCCTAGAAGGCCAGCATCCCCGGAGTCTCCTCTTCACTGTTGACTTTGAGACTGGACAGAGGAACTCTGCCTAGAAGGCCAGCATCCCGGAGTCGCCTCTTCACTGTTGACGTTGAGACTGGACAGAGGAACTCTGCCGAGAAGGCCAGCATCCAGGAGTCACCTCTTCACTGTTGACGTTGAGACTGGACAGAGGAACTCTGCCTAGAAGGCCAGCATCCCGGAGTCTCCTCTTCACTGTTGACGTTGAGACTGGACAGAGGAACTCTGCCTGGAAGGCCAGCATCCCGGAGTCTCCTTTTCACTGTTGACGCTGAGACTGACAGAGGAACTCTGCCTAGAAGGCCAGCATCCCGGAGTCGCCTCTTCACTGTTGACGTTGAGACTGGACAGAGGAACTCTGCCTTGAAGGCCAGCATCCCGGAGTCGCCTCTTCACTGTTGACGTTGAGACTGGACAGAGGAACTCTGCCTAGAAGGCCAGCATCCCAGAGTCGCCTCTTCACTGTTGATGTTGAGACGGGTGTTTTGAAGGGTACTATTTAATGAAGCTGCCAGTTGAGGACTTGTGAGGCGTCTGCTTCTCAAACTAGACACTCAAATGTACTTGTCCTCTTGCTCAGTTGTGCACCGGGGCCTCCCACTCCTCTTTCTATTCTGGTTACGGCCAGTTTGCGCTGTTCTGTGAAGGGATTAGTACACAGCCTTGTACGAGATCTTCAGCTTCTTGGCAATTTCTTGCATGGAATAGCGAGAAATAGACTGACATGAATGCTTCTAGAGTGTGTATATATATATAGACTGACCTGAATGCTTCTAGAGTGTGTGTATATATAGACTGACCTGAATGTTTCTAGAGTGTGTGTATATATATATATAGACTGACCTGAATGCTTCTAGAGTGTGTGTATATATATATAGACTGACCTGAATGCTTCTAGAGTGTGTGTGTATATATAGACTGACCTGAATGCTTCTAGAGTGTGTATATATATAGACTGACCTGAATGCTTCTAGAGTGTATATATATATATAGACTGACCTGAATGCTTCTAGAGTGTGTGTGTATATATAGACTGACCTGAATGCTTCTAGAGTGTGTGTATATATATATAGACTGACCTGAATGCTTCTAGAGTGTGTGTATATATAGACTGACCTGAATGCTTCTAGAGTGTGTGTATATATAGACTGACCTGAATGTTTCTAGAGTGTGTGTGTATATATAGACTGACCTGAATGCTTCTAGAGTGTGTGTATATATAGACTGACCTGAATGCTTCTAGAGTGTGTGTATATATATAGACTGACCTGAATGCTTCTAGAGTGTGTGTATATATATATAGACTGACCTGAATGCTTCTAGAGTGTGTGTGTATATATAGACTGACCTGAATGCTTCTAGAGTGTGTGTGTATATATAGACTGACCTGAATGCTTCTAGAGTGTGTGTATATATATAGACTGACCTGAATGTTTCTAGAGTGTGTGTATATATATAGACTGACCTGAATGTTTCTAGAGTGTGTGTATATATATGGACTGACCTGAATGTTTCTAGAGTGTGTGTATATATATATATATAGACTGACCTGAATGCTTCTAGAGTGTGTGTATATATATATATAGACTGACCTGAATGCTTCTAGAGTGTGTGTATATATATATATAGACTGACCTGAATGCTTCTAGAGTGTGTGTATATATATATATAGACTGACCTGAATGTTTCTAGAGTGTGTGTATATATATAGACTGACCTGAATGTTTCTAGAGTGTGTATATATATAGACTGACCTGAATGCTTCTAGAGTGTGTATATATATAGACTGACCTGAATGCTTCTAGAGTGTGTGTATATATATAGACTGACCTGAATGTTTCTAGAGTGTGTGTATATATAGACTGACCTGAATGCTTCTCTTGTAGATCTTGGGGACCAGTCATACCCAGACGTACGTCAAGGAGCATTCCATCGTGGATCCCGAGGAGAAGAAGATGGAACTTTATTCAACTAATGTGAGCGAAAAGCGGTCCCCTTCTCTTGTGTAATCAGGTTTCTGTTGTTGTTGGTATCTTCATGAACATTTCATACAAATGATTGTCTTCTTCTTCTTCTTCTTCTTCTTCTTCTTCTTCTTCTTCTTCTTCTTCTTCTTCTTCTTCGTCCCGCAGATAACTCTAACCAATCTGGTGTCAGTGGATGAACGACTGGTTTACAGACCTCATCCAGACAACCCAGAGGTGTAAGTAGAAAGAAAGCCCCAACCTAGCATGATAACACATTATAACACATTACAACCTAGCAGGATAACACATTATAACACATTACAACCTAGCAGGATAACACATTATAACACATTACAACCTAGCAGGATAACACATTATAACACATTACAACCTAGCAGGATAACACATTATAACACATTACAACCTAGCAGGATAACACATTATAACACATTACAACCTAGCAGGATAACACATTATAACACATTACAACCTAGCAGGATAACACATTATAACACATTACAACCTAGCAGGATAACACATGATAACACATTACAACCTAGCATGATAACACATTATAACACATTACAACCTAGCAGGATAACACATTATAACACATTACAACACATTATAACACATTATAACCTAGCATGATAACACATGATAACACATTACAACCTAGCAGGATAACACATTATAACACATTACAACCTAGCAGGATAACACATTATAACACATTACAACCTAGCAGGATAACACATTATAACACATTATAACCTAGCATGATAACACATTACAACCTAGCATGATAACACATTACAACCTAGCATGATAACACATTACAACCTAGCATGATAACACATTATAACACATTATAACACATTACAACCTAGCATGATAACACATTACAACCTAGCATGATAACACATTATAACACATTATAACACATTACAACCTAGCATGATAACACATTACAACCTAGCATGATAACACATTACAACCTAGCATGATAACACATTACAACCTAGCATGATAACACATTACAACCTAGCATGATAACACATTACAACCTAGCATGATAACACATTACAACCTAGCATGATAACACATTATAACACATTACAACCTAGCATGATAACACATTACAACCTAGCATGATAACACATGATAACACATTACAACCTAGCATGATAACACATTACAACCTAGCATGATAACACATTACAACCTAGCATGATAACACATTATAACACATTACAACCTAGCATGATAACACATTACAACCTAGCATGATAACACATGATAACACATTACAACCTAGCATGATAACACATTACAACCTAGCATGATAACACATTACAACCTAGCATGATAACACATTATAACACATTACAACCTAGCATGATAACACATTATAACACATTACAACCTAGCATGATAACACATTACAACCTAGCATGATAACACATTACAACCTAGCATGATAACACACTACAACCTAGCATGATAACACATTATAACACATTACAACCTAGCATGATAACACACTACAACCTAGCATGATAACACATTATAACACATTACAACCTAGCATGATAACACATTACAACACATTACAACCTAGCATGATAACACATTATAACACATTACAACCTAGCATGATAACACACTACAACCTAGCATGATAACACATTATAACACATTACAACCTAGCATGATAACACATTATAACACATTACAACCTAGCATGATAACACATTATAACACATTACAACCTAGCATGATAACACACTACAACCTAGCAGGATAACACATTATAACACATTACAACCTAGCATGATAACACATTATAACACATTACAACCTAGCATGATAACACATTACAACCTAGCAGGATAACACATTATAACACATTACAACCTAGCATGATAACACATTACAACCTAGCATGATAACACATTACAACCTAACAGGATAACACATTATAACACATTACAACCTAGCAGGATAACACATTACAACACATTACAACACATTATAACACATTACAACCTAGCATGATAACACATTACAACCTAGCATGATAACACATTATAACACATTACAACCTAGCATGATAACACATTATAACACATTACAACCTAGCATGATAACACATTACAACCTAGCAGGATAACACATTATAACACATTACAACCTAGCATGATAACACATTACAACCTAGCAGGATAACACATTATAACACATTACAACCTAGCAGGATAACACATTACAACCTAGCATGATAACACATTACAACCTAGCATGATAACACATTACAACCTAGCATGATAACACATTATAACACATTACAACCTAGCAGGATAAC
Source organism: Oncorhynchus keta (assembly GCF_023373465.1). Taxonomy (NCBI): domain Eukaryota; kingdom Metazoa; phylum Chordata; class Actinopteri; order Salmoniformes; family Salmonidae; genus Oncorhynchus; species Oncorhynchus keta. The sequence continues at coordinate 145,556 of NW_026281089.1, forward strand.
ACATTATAACACATTACAACCTAGCAGGATAACACATTACAACCTAGCAGGATAACACATTATAACCTAGCATGATAACACATTACAACCTAGCATGATAACACATTACAACACATTACAACCTAGCATGATAACACATTATAACACATTACAACCTAGCATGATAACACATTACAACCTAGCAGGATAACACATTACAACCTAGCATTATAACACATGATAACACATTATAACCTAGCATGATAACACATTACAACATAGCATGATAACACATTTCAACACATTACAACCTAGCATGATAACACATTACAACACATTACAACCTAGCATGATAAAACATTACAACCTAGCAGGATAACACATTACAACCTAGCAGGATAACACATTATAACACATTATAACACATTACAACCTAGCATGATAACACATTATAACACATTACAACCTAGCAGGATAACACATTACAACACATTACAACACATTACAACCTAGCATGATAACACATTACAACCTAGCATGATAACACATTATAACACATTATAACCTAGCATGATAACACATTACAACCTAGCATGATAACACATTATAACACATTACAACCTAGCAGGATAACACATTACAACCTAGCAGGATAACACATTATAACCTAGCAGGATAACACATTATAACACATTACAACCTAGCATGATAACACATTACAACCTAGCAGGATAACACATTACAACACATTACAACCTAGCATGATAACACATTACAACCTAGCATGATAACACATTACAACCTAGCATGATAACACATTACAACCTAGCATGATAACACATTATAACACATTACAACCTAGCAGGATAACACATTATAACACATTACAACCTAGCAGGATAACACATTACAACCTAGCAGGATAACACATTACAACCTAGCATGATAACACATTACAACCTAGCATGATAACACATTACAACCTAGCATGATAACACATTACAACACATTACAACCTAGCATGATAACACATTATAACACATTACAACCTAGCAGGATAACACATTACAACCTAGCAGGATAACACATTATAACACATTACAACCTAGCAGGATAACACATTATAACCTAGCATGATAACACATTACAACCTAGCATGATAACACATTACAACACATTACAACCTAGCATGATAACACATTACAACCTAGCATGATAACACATTATAACACATTACAACCTAGCATGATAACACATTACAACCTAGCAGGATAACACATTATAACACATTACAACCTAGCAGGATAACACATTATAACACATTACAACCTAGCAGGATAACACATTATAACACATTATAACCTAGCATGATAACACATTACAACCTAGCATGATAACACATTACAACCTAGCATGATAACACATTACAACCTAGCATGATAACACATTATAACCTAGCATGATAACACATTACAACCTAGCATGATAACACATTACAACCTAGCATGATAACACATTATAACACATTATAACACATTACAACCTAGCATGATAACACATTACAACCTAGCAGGATAACACATTACAACCTAGCATGATAACACATTACAACCTAGCATGATAACACATTACAACCTAGCATGATAACACATTACAACCTAGCATGATAACACATTACAACCTAGCATGATAACACATTATAACACATTACAACCTAGCATGATAACACATTACAACCTAGCATGATAACACATGATAACACATTACAACCTAGCATGATAACACATTACAACCTAGCATGATAACACATTATAACACATTACAACCTAGCATGATAACACATTATAACACATTACAACCTAGCATGATAACACATTACAACCTAGCATGATAACACATTACAACCTAGCAGGATAACACATTATAACACATTACAACCTAGCATGATAACACATTACAACCTAGCATGATAACACATTATAACACATTACAACCTAGCATGATAACACATTACAACCTAGCATGATAACACATTATAACACATTACAACCTAGCATGATAACACATTATAACCTAGCAGGATAACACATTATAACACATTACAACCTAGCATGATAACACATTACAACCTAGCAGGATAACACATTACAACCTAGCATGATAACACATTACAACCTAGCATGATAACACATTACAACCTAGCATGATAACACATTATAACACATTACAACCTAGCATGATAACACATTATAACACATTACAACCTAGCAGGATAACACATTACAACCTAGCAGGATAACACATTATAACACATTACAACCTAGCAGGATAACACATTACAACCTAGCATGATAACACATTACAACCTAGCATGATAACACATTATAACACATTACAACCTAGCATGATAACACATTACAACCTAGCATGATAACACATTATAACACATTACAACCTAGCATGATAACACATTACAACCTAGCAGGATAACACATTACAACCTAGCATGATAACACATTATAACACATTACAACCTAGCAGGATAACACATTATAACACATTACAACCTAGCATGATAACACATTACAACCTAGCATGATAACACATTACAACCTAGCATGATAACACATTACAACCTAGCATGATAACACATTACAACCTAGCATGATAACACATTACAACCTAGCATGATAACACATTACAACCTAGCATGATAACACATTATAACACATTATAACACATTACAACCTAGCATGATAACACATTACAACCTAGCATGATAACACATTACAACCTAGCATGATAACACATTACAACCTAGCATGATAACACATTACAACCTAGCATGATAACACATTACAACCTAGCATGATAACACATTACAACCTAGCATGATAACACATTATAACACATTACAACCTAGCATGATAACACATTACAACCTAGCATGATAACACATGATAACACATTACAACCTAGCATGATAACACATTACAACCTAGCATGATAACACATTACAACCTAGCATGATAACACATTATAACACATTACAACCTAGCATGATAACACATTACAACCTAGCATGATAACACATGATAACACATTACAACCTAGCATGATAACACATTACAACCTAGCATGATAACACATTACAACCTAGCATGATAACACATTATAACACATTACAACCTAGCATTATAACACATGATAACACATTATAACCTAGCATGATAACACATTACAACCTAGCATGATAACACATTACAACCTAGCAGGACAACACATTATAACCTAGCATTATAACACATTATAACACATTATAACCTAGCATGATAACACATTACAACCTAGCATGATAACACATTATAACACATTACAACCTAGCATGATAACACATTACAACACATTACAACCTAGCATGATAACACATTATAACACATTACAACCTAGCAGGATAACACATTATAACACATTATAACACATTACAACCTAGCATGATAACACATTATAACACATTACAACCTAGCATGATAACACATTATAACACATTACAACCTAGCATGATAACACACTACAACCTAGCAGGATAACACATTATAACACATTACAACCTAGCATGATAACACATTATAACACATTACAACCTAGCATGATAACACATTACAACCTAGCAGGATAACACATTATAACACATTACAACCTAGCATGATAACACATTACAACCTAGCATGATAACACATTACAACCTAACAGGATAACACATTATAACACATTACAACCTAGCAGGATAACACATTACAACACATTACAACACATTACAACCTAGCATGATAACACATTACAACCTAGCATGATAACACATTATAACACATTACAACCTAGCATGATAACACATTATAACACATTACAACCTAGCATGATAACACATTACAACCTAGCAGGATAACACATTATAACACATTACAACCTAGCATGATAACACATTACAACCTAGCATGATAACACATTATAACACATTACAACCTAGCAGGATAACACATTACAACCTAGCATGATAACACATTACAACCTAGCATGATAACACATTACAACCTAGCATGATAACACATTATAACACATTACAACCTAGCAGGATAACACATTATAACACATTACAACCTAGCAGGATAACACATTACAACCTAGCAGGATAACACATTATAACCTAGCATGATAACACATTACAACCTAGCATGATAACACATTACAACACATTACAACCTAGCAGGATAACACATTATAACACATTACAACCTAGCATGATAACACATTATAACACATTACAACCTAGCATGATAACACATTACAACCTAGCAGGATAACACATTATAACCTAGCATGATAACACATTACAACCTAGCATGATAACACATTACAACACATTACAACCTAGCAGGATAACACATTATAACACATTACAACCTAGCATGATAACACATTACAACCTAGCATGATAACACATTACAACCTAGCAGGATAACACATTATAACACATTACAACCTAGCATGATAACACATTACAACCTAGCATGATAACACATTATAACACATTACAACCTAGCAGGATAACACATTACAACACATTACAACACATTACAACCTAGCATGATAACACATTACAACCTAGCATGATAACACATTATAACACATTACAACCTAGCATGATAACACATTATAACACATTACAACCTAGCATGATAACACATTACAACCTAGCATGATAACACATTACAACCTAGCAGGATAACACATTATAACACATTACAACCTAGCATGATAACACATTACAACCTAGCATGATAACACATTATAACACATTACAACCTAGCATGATAACACATTACAACCTAGCATGATAACACATTACAACCTAGCATGATAACACATTACAACCTAGCATGATAACACATTATAACACATTACAACCTAGCAGGATAACACATTATAACACATTACAACCTAGCATGATAACACATTACAACCTAGCAGGATAACACATTACAACCTAGCATGATAACACATTACAACCTAGCATGATAACACATTACAACCTAGCATGATAACACATTACAACACATTACAACCTAGCATGATAACACATTATAACACATTACAACCTAGCAGGATAACACATTACAACCTAGCAGGATAACACATTATAACACATTACAACCTAGCAGGATAACACATTATAACCTAGCATGATAACACATTACAACCTAGCATGATAACACATTACAACACATTACAACCTAGCATGATAACACATTACAACCTAGCATGATAACACATTATAACACATTACAACCTAGCATGATAACACATTACAACCTAGCATGATAACACATTACAACCTAGCATGATAACACATTACAACCTAGCATGATAACACATTACAACCTAGCATGATAACACATTACAACCTAGCATGATAACACATTACAACCTAGCATGATAACACATTATAACACATTACAACCTAGCATGATAACACATTACAACCTAGCATGATAACACATGATAACACATTACAACCTAGCATGATAACACATTACAACCTAGCAGGATAACACATTGTAACACATTACAACCTAGCAGGATAACACATGATAACACATTACAACCTAGCAGGATAACACATTGTAACACATTACAACCTAGCATGATAACACATTACAACCTAGCAGGATAACACATTATAACACATTACAACCTAGCAGGATAACACATTGTAACACATTACAACCTAGCAGGATAACACATGATAACACATTACAACCTAGCAGGATAACACATTATAACACATTACAACCTAGCATGATAACACATTATAACACATTATAACCTAGCAGGATAACACATTATAACACATTATAACCTAGCAGGATAACACATGATAACACATTATAACCTAGCATGATAACACATTACAACCTAGCAGGATAACACATGATAACACATTACAACCTAGCAGGATAACACATTATAACACATTACAACCTAGCATGATAACACATTATAACCTAACAGGATAACACATGATAACACATTACAACCTAGCAGGATAACACATGATAACACATTACAACCTAGCATGATAACACATGATAACACATTACAACCTAGCAGGATAACACATTATAACACATTATAACCTAGCAGGATAACACATGATAACACATTATAACCTAGCATGATAACACATTACAACCTAGCAGGATAACACATGATAACACATTACAACCTAGCAGGATAACACATTATAACACATTACAACCTAGCATGATAACACATTATAACCTAACAGGATAACACATTACAACACATTACAACCTAGCATGATAACACATTACAACCTAGCATGATAACACATTACAACCTAGCATGATAACACATTATAACACATTATAACCTAGCAGGATAACACATTATAACACATTACAACCTAGCATGATAACACATTACAACACATTACAACCTAGCAGGATAACACATTATAACACATTACAACCTAGCAGGATAACACATTACAACCTAGCAGGATAACACATGATAACACATTACAACCTAGCAGGATAACACATTATAACCTAGCATGATAACACATTACAACCTAGCATGATAACACATTACAACACATTACAACCTAGCATGATAACACATTACAACACATTACAACCTAGCAGGATAACACACTACAACCTAGCAGGATAACACATGATAACACATTACAACCTAGCATGATAACACATGATAACACATTACAACCTAGCAGGATAACACATTATAACACATTACAACCTAGCAGGATAACACATTATAACCTAGCATGATAACACATTACAACCTAGCATGATAACACATTACAACACATTACAACCTAGCATGATAACACATTACAACCTAGCATGATAACACATTATAACACATTACAACCTAGCATGATAACACATTACAACCTAGCATGATAACACATTACAACCTAGCATGATAACACATTACAACCTAGCATGATAACACATTACAACCTAGCATGATAACACATTACAACCTAGCATGATAACACATTACAACCTAGCATGATAACACATTACAACCTAGCATGATAACACATTACAACCTAGCATGATAACACATTATAACACATTACAACCTAGCATGATAACACATTACAACCTAGCATGATAACACATTATAACACATTACAACCTAGCATGATAACACATTACAACCTAGCATGATAACACATGATAACACATTACAACCTAGCATGATAACACATTACAACCTAGCAGGATAACACATTGTAACACATTACAACCTAGCATGATAACACATGATAACACATTACAACCTAGCATGATAACACATTACAACCTAGCAGGATAACACATGATAACACATTACAACCTAGCAGGATAACACATTGTAACACATTACAACCTAGCATGATAACACATTACAACCTAGCAGGATAACACATTATAACACATTATAACCTAGCAGGATAACACATTATAACACATTATAACCTAGCAGGATAACACATGATAACACATTATAACCTAGCATGATAACACATTATAACCTAGCATGATAACACATTACAACCTAGCCGGATAACACATGATAACACATTACAACCTAGCAGGATAACACATTATAACACATTACAACCTAGCATGATAACACATTATAACCTAACAGGATAACACATGATAACACATTACAACCTAGCAGGATAACACATGATAACACATTACAACCTAGCATGATAACACATTACAACACATTACAACCTAGCAGGATAACACATGATAACACATTATAACCTAGCATGATAACACATTACAACCTAGCAGGATAACACATGATAACACATTACAACCTAGCAGGATAACACATTATAACACATTACAACCTAGCATGATAACACATTATAACCTAACAGGATAACACATTACAACACATTACAACCTAGCATGATAACACACTGTTCTAACTATCTTGTTCCCCCCTCCAACCCTCCTCTGTCCTCTCAGTGCTGTTCTAACTATCTTGTTCCCCCCTCCAACCCTCCTCTGTCCTCTCAGTGCTGTTCTAACTATCTTGTTCCCCCCCTCCACCCCTCCTCTGTCCCTCTCTGTGCTGTTCTAACTATCTTGTTCCCCCCTCCACCCCTCCTCTGTCCCTCTCAGTGCTTTTCTAACTATCTTGTTCCCCCCTCCAACCCTCCTCTGTCCTCTCAGTGCTGTTCTAACTATCTTGTTCCCCCCCTCCCCCCTCCTCTGTCCTCTCACTGCTGTTCTAACTATCTTGTTCCCCCCTCCACCCCTCCTCTGTCCCTCTCTGTGCTGTTCTAACTATCTTGTTCCCCCCCTCCACCCCTCCTCTGTCCCTCTCAGTGCTGTTCTAACTATCTTGTTCCCCCCCTCCACCCCTCCTCTGTCCCTCTCAGTGCTGTTCTAACTATCTTGTTCCCCCCCTCCACCCCTCCTCTGTCCTCTCAGTACTGTTCTGACCCAGGAGGCCATCATCACAGTAAAAGGAGTCAGTTTGAGCAGTTACCTGGAGGGAATGATGGCCCTCAGAATGTCAGCTAATGCCAGAAAGGTGCTGTTGTAACCCTAATCCCATACAGTATAACCATACCTCAGAATGTCAGCTAATGCCAGAAAGGTGCTGTTGTAACCCTAACCCCATACAGTATAAGCATACCTCAGAATGTCAGCTAACTCCAGACAGGTGCTGTTGTAACCCTAACCCCATACACTATAACCATACCTCAGAATGTCAGCTAATGCCAGATAGGTGCTGTTGTAACCCTAACCCCATACAGTATAACCATACCTCAGAATGTCAGCTAATGCCAGATAGGTGCTGTTGTAACCCTAACTCCATACAGTATAACCATACCTCAGAATGTCAGCTAATGCCAGATAGGTGCTGTTGTAACCCTAACCCCATACAGTATAACCATACCTCAGAATGTCAGCTAATGCCAGATAGGTGCTGTTGTAACCCTAACCCCATACAGTATAACCATACCTCAGAATGTCAGCTAATGCCAGATAGGTGCTGTTGTAACCCTAACCCCATACAGTATAACCATACCTCAGAATGTCAGCTAACTCCAGACAGGTGCTGTTGTAATACGTTACTCTACAGAATCTCCTTAAGCCATACTGATGTAACAATCCTTCTCTGTGTGTTACTGTCTCTATAGGGTTGGGATGCTCTATCTAAGATCTTCTCTGTGTGTTACTGTCTCTATAGGGTTGGGATGCTCTATCTAAGATCTTCTCTGTGTGTTACTGTCTCTATAGGGTTGGGATGCTCTATCTAAGATCTTCTCTGTGTGTTACTGTCTCTATAGGGTTGGGATGCTCTATCTAAGATCTTCTCTGTGTGTTACTGTCTCTATAGGGTTGGGATGCTCTATCTAAGATCTTCTCTGTGTGTTACTGTCTCTATAGGGTTGGGATGCTCTATCTAAGATCTTCTCTGTGTGTTACTGTCTCTATAGGGTTGGGATGCTCTATCTAAGATCTTCTCTGTGTGTTACTGTCTCTATAGGGTTGGGATGCTCTATCTAAGATCTTCTCTGTGTGTTACTGTCTCTATAGGGTTGGGATGCTCTATCTAAGATCTTCTCTGTGTGTTACTGTCTCTATAGGGTTGGGATGCTCTATCTAAGATCTTCTCTGTGTGTTACTGTCTCTATAGGGTTGGGATGCTCTATCTAAGATCTTCTCTGTGTGTTACTGTCTCTACAGGGTTGGGATGCTCTATCTGAGATCTTCTCTGTGTGTTACTGTCTCTATAGGGTTGGGATGCTCTATCTAAGATATTCTCTGTGTGTTACTGTCTCTATAGGGTTGGGATGCTCTATCTAAGATCTTCTCTGTGTGTTACTGTCTCTATAGGGTTGGGATGCTCTATCTGAGATCTTCTCTGTGTGTTACTGTCTCTATAGGGTTGGGATGCTCTATCTAAGATCTTCTCTGTGTATTACTGTCTCTATAGGGTTGGGATGCTCTATCTAAGATCTTCTCTGTGTGTTACTGTCTCTATAGGGTTGGGATGCTCTATCTAAGATCTTCTCTGTGTGTTACTGTCTCTATAGGGTTGGGATGCTCTATCTGAGATCTTCTCTGTGTGTTACTGTCTCTATAAGGTTGGGATGCTCTATCTAAGATCTTCTCTGTGTGTTACTGTCTCTACAGGGTTGGGATGCTCTATCTGAGATCTTCTCTGTGTGTTACTGTCTCTATAGGGTTGGGATGCTCTATCTAAGATCTTCTCTGTGTGTTACTGTCTCTATAGGGTTGGGATGCTCTATCTGAGATCTTCTCTGTGTGTTACTGTCTCTATAAGGTTGGGATGCTCTATCTAAGATCTTCTCTGTGTGTTACTGTCTCTACAGGGTTGGGATGCTCTATCTGAGATCTTCTCTGTGTGTTACTGTCTCTATAGGGTTGGGATGCTCTATCTGAGATCTTCTCTGTGTGTTACTGTCTCTATAGGGTTGGGATGCTCTATCTAAGATCTTCTCTGTGCGTTACTGTCTCTATAGGGTTGGGATGCTCTATCTAAGATCTTCTCTGTGTGTTACTGTCTCTATAGGGTTGGGATGCTCTATCTGAGATCTTCTCTGTGTGTTACTGTCTCTATAGGGTTGGGATGCTCTATCTAAGATCTTCTCTGTGTGTTACTGGCTCTATAGGGTTGGGATGCTCTATCTAAGATCTTCTCTGTGTGTTACTGTCTCTATAGGGTTGGGATGCTCTATCTAAGATCTTCTCTGTGTGTTACTGTCTCTATAGGGTTGGGATGCTCTATCTAAGATCTTCTCTGTGTGTTACTGTCTCTATAGGGTTGGGATGCTCTATCTGAGATCTTCTCTGTGTGTTACTGTCTCTATAGGGTTGGGATGCTCTATCTAAGATCTTCTCTGTGTGTTACTGTCTCTATAGGGTTGGGATGCTATTGAGTGGATCATTCAGAACTCTGAAAGGGAGAACGTTCCTCTGTGCGAGCTGTACTGACTCTGGTAACTACTCTTCCCTGGCTGAGCTTAGCATCACCTGACTGGTAACTACTCTTCCCTGCCTGAGCTTAGCATCACCTGACTGGTAACTACTCTTCCCTGCCTGAGCTTAGCAGCACCTGCCTGGTAACTACTCTTCCCTGGCTGAGCTTAGCAGCACCTGACTGGTAACTACTCTTCTCAGGCTGAGCTTAGCAGCACCTGACTGGTAACTACTCTTCCCTGGCCTAGCTTAGCAGCACCTGACTGGTAACTACTCTTCCCTGGCCGAGCTTAGCAGCACCTGACTGGTAACTACTCTTCCCTGGCTGAACTTAGCAGCACCTGACTGGTAACTACTCTTCCCTGGCTGAACTTAGCAGCACCTGACTGGTAACTACTCTTCCCTAGCCGAGCTTAGCAGCACCTGACTGGTAACTACTCTTCCCTGGCTGAGCTTAGCAGCACCTGACTGGTAACTACTCTTCCCTGGCTGAACTTAGCAGCACCTGACTGGTAACTACTCTTCCCTGGCTGAGCTTAGCAGCACCTGACTGGTAACTACTCTTCCCTGGCTGAGCTTAGCAGCACCTGACTGGTAACTACTCTTCCCTGGCCGAGCTTAGCAGCACCTGACTGGTAACTACTCTTCCCTAGCCTAGCTTAGCAGCACCTGACTGGTAACTACTCTTCCCTAGCCTAGCTTAGCAGCACCTGACTGGTAACTACTCTTCCCTAGCCGAGCTTAGCAGCACCTGACTGGTAACTACTCTTCCCTAGCCTAGCTTAGCAGCACCTGACTGGTAACTACTCTTCCCTGGCCTAGCTTAGCAGCACCTGACTGGTAACTACTCTTCCCTAGCCTAGCTTAGCAGCACCTGCCTGCATGCTGCTGTAATGGTTCATTTAGACAATGGCCTTTTTCCATTTATGTTCTTCTATCTTGTTAGTTAGAACCAGACAAGATCCAATACTTTCAGCAATGAAATGGGGAAAAACTTGAAAGCGCCTGTCAACTTTCTTTCTGTCTGTTTGATAATAACACTTCTGTTATTGTTGCCTGCAGGAAGGGCCAATCAGAGGACTGTGTCGACGACATGATCAGGGACTATATCATCCTACACCAAGCAGCCCAGCCAAACCTCCCACATGGCAGCTGGGAATCAGAACCCTCCCTGGTGACCAGGCTTTATAGAGGGCATCACAACCCTCATCACAACCTCCCTGGTGACCAGACTCCATAGAGGGCATCACAACCCTCCCTGGTGACCAGACTCCATAGAGGGCATCACAACCCTCCTTGGTGACCAGACTCCATAGAGGGCATCACAACCCTCCCTGGTGACCAGACTCCATAGAGGGCATCACAACCCTCCCTGGTGACCAGACTCCATAGAGGGCATCACAACCCTCCCTGGTGACCAGGCTCCAGAGGGCATCACAACCTTCCCTGGTGACCAGGCTCCATAGAGGGCATCACAACCCTCCCTGGTGACCAGGCTCCATAGAGGGCATCACAACCTTCCCTGGTGACCAGGCTCCATAGAGGGCATCACAACCCTCCCTGGTGACCAGGCTCCATAGAGGGCATCACAACCTTCCCTGGTGACCAGGCTCCATAGAGGGCATCACAACCCTCCCTGGTGACCAGGCTCCATAGAGGGCATCACAACCCTCCCTGGTGACCAGGCTCCATAGAGGGCATCACAACCCTCATCACAACCCTCCTCCCAACCCTCCCTGGTGACCAGACTCCATAGAGGGCATCACAACCCTCCCTGGTGACCAGACTCCATAGAGGGCATCACAACCCTCCCTGGTGACCAGGCTCCATAGAGGGCATCACAACCCTCCTCCCAACCCTCCCTGGTGACCAGACTCCATAGAGGGCATCACAACCCTCCTCCCAACCCTCCCTGGTGACCAGGCTCCATAGAGGGCATCACAACCCTCCTCCCAACTCTCCCTGGTGACCAGACTCCATAGAGGGCATCACAACCCTCCTCCCAACCCTCCCTGGTGACCAGACTCCATAGAGGGCATCATAAAGAATGTTGCTGTCTGTCAAGTCGACGATCAATAGAAACACAAGGGTTATTCAAGGGTCCTTCTGTAGCTCAGTTGGTAGAGCATGGCGCTTGTAACGCCAGGGTAGTGGGTTCGATTCCGGGACCACCCATACGTAGAATGTATGCACACATGACTGTAAGTCGCTTTGGATAAAAGCGTCTGCTAAATGGCATATATTATTATTATTATTATTATATTATATTATTATATTATTATTATATTATATTATTATTATATCATCAGAAAGACTGCGATCATTGATCCTTCCACAGAAAGATTTCCCTACTGAGGGATTGAGGCCAACGTTAATGTCCAGGAGGATATTGATTGGATACAAAGGTCTATGATAGATGTAGGTTGCGTGCCATTTAGGATGCTATTCAGGATGACATTTGTAATTCATATGTCGTGTGAATTACATATAAAAGCTACAAAACGTCATTCTCCATATGAAATGCGGATGGTATTTGCTATGGAAATGATCTACTGTATGAAGTATGCATTCAGCATTCTCTTATGGAAGGTTCTTCAGTAATCTGTCACAGCATTCTCTTAAGAGAGGTTCTCCAGGAATCTATCACAACATTCTCTTACGGGAGGTTCTCCAGGAAGCTATCAGAACATTCTCTTACAGAAGGTTCTTCCAGGGAATCTGTCACAACATTCTCTTACGGAAGGTTCTTCCAGGGAATCTGTCACAACATTCTCTTACGGAAGGTTCTTCCAGGGAATCTGTCACAACATTCTCTTACGGAAGGTTCTTCCAGGGAATCTGTCACAACATTCTCTTACGGAAGGTTCTTCCAGGGAATCTGTCACAACATTCTCTTACGGAAGGTTCTTCCAGGGAATCTGTCACAACATTCTCTTACGGAAGGTTCTTCCAGGGAATCTGTCACAACATTCTCTTACGGAAGGTTCTTCCAGGGAATCTGTCACAACATTCTCTTACGGAAGGTTCTTCCAGGGAATCTGTCACAACATTCTTTTACGGAAGGTTCTTCCAGGGAATCTGTCACAACATTCTCTTACGGAAGGTTCTTCCAGGGAATCTGTCACAACATTCTCTTACGGAAGGTTCTTCCAGGGAATCTGTCACAACATTCTCTTACGGAAGGTTCTTCCAGGGAATCTGTCACATCATTCTCTTACGGAAGGTTCTTCCAGGGAATCTGTCACAACATTCTTTTACGGAAGGTTCTTCCAGGGAATCTGTCACATCATTCTCTTACGGAAGGTTCTTCCAGGGAATCTGTCACATCATTCTCTTACGGAAGGTTCTTCCAGGGAATCTGTCACAACATTCTTTTACGGAAGGTTCTTCCAGGGAATCTGTCACATCATTCTCTTACGGAAGGTTCTTCCAGGAATCTGTCACATCATTCTTTTACGGAAGGTTCTTCCAGGGAATCTGTCACAACATTCTCTTACGGAAGGTTCAATGGTTTTTCATATTTAAACAAGAGAGTTTCTTTGTTTTAAACACAATGGATATTTCTTTGCATGTAGAGAGTCTAGGATTATGAAGGTATATACATTAAATGAATGTACAGTGACCTCACATAGATAGGAAAACTACAGTAGAGCTAACAATGCAGTAAAAATATATCTAAATGTTCAGACAGAAAGTTCAACGATTAGAGAGAACAACCTCGCTCTACAGACCAGGGTGATATGTTACATACCGCTGTGAACAGGACCTCGTTGGGTTGGCAAATGGACTTCATGACAGATGGGTATTTTAACGGGCTAACAAGTATTGGTAGTCGCTGCTGTCATTAACAACACTGGACCTATGTTTAAACTAATGTGTCTAAAATGGCATCCTATTCCCTACATAGTGCACTACTGTAGACCAGAACCCTATTCCCTACATAGTGCACTACTATAGACCAGAGCCCTATTCCCTATATAGTGCACTACTATAGACCAGAGCCCTATTCCCTATATAGTGCACTACTATAGACCAGAGCCCTATTCCCTATATAGTGCACTACTATAGACCAGAGCCCTATTCCCTATATAGTGCACTACTATAGACCAGAGCCCTATTCCCTATATAGTGCACTACTATAGACCAGAGCCCTATTCCCTATATAGTGCACTACTATAGACCAGAGCCCTATTCCCTATATAGTGCACTACTATAGACCAGAGCCCTATTCCCTATATAGTGCACTACTATAGACCAGAGCCCTATTCCCTATATAGTGCACTACTATAGACCAGAGCCCTATTCCCTATATAGTGCACTACTATAGACCAGAGCCCTATTCCCTATATAGTGCACTACTATAGACCAGAGCCCTATTCCTACTTAGTGCACTACTATAGACCAGAGCCCTATTCCCTATATAGTGCACTACTTTAGACCAGAGCCCTATTCCCTACATAGTGCACTACTTTAGACCAGAGTCCTATTCCCTATATAGTGCACTACTTTAGACCAGAGTCCTATTCCCTACATAGTGCACTACTTTAGACCAGAGTCCTATTCCCTACATAGTGCACTACTTTAGACCAGAGTCCTATGGCCAACTAAGACACTTTACTGACTGGTTTATTTATAGCGTCTTCATATACTTGAATGATCACAGTTGATTTAATTGAATGTTAGAAATATATTTATTTTTGTTATAACATTGTGAAAATTCTTATTTTTTTATTTTAGTTTTTACTTCAGTTCATTTTAGTAGTTATTTTTCTTTAAATTGTATTGTTGGTTAATGGCTTGTATAAAGTAAGCATTTCACATGTTGTGTTCAGGGCATGTGACAAATAAAATTAGATTTGGATTTGAAACCTGCTGTGGACTTGTTACTCTCTCTTTACATACATGCAAATTAGTTGGAAATATGCAAATATGATGGCCTATTTAGTCAACAGTCACTGGCCAATGAATAGAGGACCAGTCTGCAGCACCATCACTGACCAGCCAATAGGACAGAAGATCACGCTGCAGTAAAACCAAGTGGTCAGTTGATGGCGTAAGTGAGCTATGACTGACAGAATGCTGAACAACAAACAAAATGTTGAAATGTTTTGGATCATAATTCTCTGTGTGAACCCAGTATATATAAAGGGATTAATTATCTGTGTGAACCCAGTATATATAAAGGGATTCATTCTCTGTGTGAACCCAGTATATATAAAGGGATTAATTCTCTGTGTGAACCCAGTATATATAAAGGGATTAATTATCTGTGTGAACCTAGTATATATAAAGGGATTAATTCTCTGTGTGAACCCAGTATATATAAAGGGATTAATTCTCTGTGTGAACCCAGTATATATAAAGGGATTAATTCTCTGTGTGAACCCAGTATATATAAAGGGATTAATTCTCTGTGTGAACCCAGTATATATAAAGGGATTAATTATCTGTGTGAACCCAGTATATATAAAGGGATTAATTATCTGTGTGAACCCAGTATATATAAAGGGATTAATTATCTGTGTGAACCCAGTATATATAAAAAAGAGATTATAGATTCTGGATGACACGGGTTGCAACTTGAGATCATCGTCTAGATAAATAAAACATAAATAAACCTCGATCACAGCTAGAATAGAAGAACATATTCATTAGTACATGTAATTCATATTCCAATAACACAGGACAAATGACTGAATATTCATGGCGAGACAGCTTAAAACAAACAAAATCAGAAGTATTTTCAGTTTATTTATTGAACAGAAACATGGACATAGAAAACACTGCATGTATTGGACATTACTCTACTGCCTCGGCAGTGTGAATAGGGGTCTAAGACTACGTCCCAAATGGAATACTAGTACTTTTGACCAGGGCTCATATAGTGCACTATGTAGGGAGGGGGTAGGGTCCCATTTGGGACGCAGCCGGAGGCAAGATTGCACCACTCAACAGGCTGTTCCATCATGCTTCCTCTACCCATCAACACAGGCTGTTCCATCAGGCTTCCTCTACCCATCAACACAGGCTGTTCCATCAGGCTTCCTATACCCATCAACACAGGCTGTTCCATCAGGCTTCCTCTACCCATCAACACAGGCTGTTCCATCAGGCTTCCTCTACCCATCAACACAGGCTGTTCCATCATGCTTCCTCTACCAATCAACACAGGCTGTTCCATCATGCTTCCTCTACCCATCAACACAGGCTGTTCCATCAGGCTTCCTCTACCCATCAACACAGGCTGTTCCATCAGGCTTCCTATACCCATCAACACAGGTTATTCAATGTCAGACACACAAATCATTTAGAAAAACATCTGGGTATTTAAAAAAAAAAAAGCAGCATCATGCAGGAAGCCATAAATAAACAAGTTATGAATTATTAAATAAAGAGAAGTCCTTCAAGCTTTTAAAATATATTGGTTTTCAAAGCTGCTCCTTCAGTAAGTACCATGTCAGTTCTTCTTGTAAATAAATGTCTCCTAGATTAAAAAGTTAAAAACACAAGAATCTGAAAACATCCCACTTTTGTTCTTAACCAGCTGCTCTTGGGCACACCACCATAGCTATTATTATTATTATTATTATTATTATTCAGTGTCTTTGTAATATAGTTGGTAAAGCATTGGCAGCTAGTGACACTACACACAAGCAAAATACAAAAACCTTTGTAAATATCAAATATATAAAAGTTTAAAAAAGGGGATGGGGTTTTGTGTTTAGAAAATATATGCAGTCAACATATCAAAGAATATCATACCAGTCAACTTTGGTGAAAAACACCTTAGTAAAAGAAAATACATTCTCCCAAAATGTGTCCCCCCATGCCAAAGCTAAAGACGGATTCTCTCACCTTTTCCCAGATTACCATAAAAGGCAAATACATAAAAACGTTGAAAATGTTTTTGTCCTTGAAATTGAACCAAACTAACTTACAAAAGTCAAATCAGTTAATATATTCCCCTACCTTTTTCCTTTTAGAAAATGAAAGCCATTATGTTTTAAAACTAGGGCTGTCAAAGTTAACGCGTGACATTTGTAATTCCCGTAAAAACAAAATTGGACACCGTTTGTCTCAATTTCTTCATCACACGGAACCTTTCTGGGCGCTCGTTTCCACACGGACCCTTTTGATGGCTTGTTTCCGCACGGACGGTTTTAAGCGCAACACACAACACGCTCTGTGCCTGGTCACGCCTCTCAGTCAGTGTGACCTCGGTCTCAGTAGCGCTGCCGGGCTCTTGTGGTGCCCGACGCGCACAGCTTTGAACAACAGTTAAAAGGAAAACTGACATTAAGTTCAACCATAAACACATTCCCAGGCGTTTCTTTAGATAACAGCAAAAACATAATTTGTACAAAAGCGTTTAGCTTAGTTATGCTAACGCTAGCTAGCTAACCAAACTAAAATGTTTACAATGCCATGCCTGATTGCATCTTGAATCAACTAGCTAGCTAACTTCCCACTAAAACAGGAAATCCAATCCATTCACCTAACGTTACCGTTTTAGTTTTCAGGTTAAGTTCAGAAAAGTATCCTAATTCTAGTAGCAGCTTGTGACTAGTTGGTGTTGAGGAACATAGATCAGTATCCTAGGCTAGATCTAACAGTTGTATTATATTTGACGTGACCTCAGACCTGTCTGATCGGTTGTTAATTGGACAGGTTAATTAACATTGGACGGGTTTAAAAGCCCTTTGTCTCCATGGATACAGTTCTATCTTCCTTATAGTCAACACTCCAATCAGAAATTGGCAGAACACTCATGTGGAATGCCTGAAGCTTTCAGAACTTGAGTGTGTGTGTGGCAACTGAGGAAGTGTTAAACTTCAAGAACATTGATAAGAGGGAGTAGAGGCCTACTGAAACATTGATAAGAGGGAGTAGAGGCCTACTGAAACATTGATAAGAGGGAGTAGAGGCCTACTGAAACATTGATAAGAGGGAGTAGAGGCCTACTGAAACATTGATAAGAGGGAGTAGAGGCCTACTGAAACATTGATAAGAGGGAGTAGAGGCCTACTGGAACATTGATAAGAGGAGTAGAGGCCTACTGGAACATTGATAAGAGGGAGTAGAGGCCTACTGAAACATTGATAAGAGGGAGTAGAGGCCTACTGAAACATTGATAAGAGGGAGTAGAGGCCTACTGAAACATTGATAAGAGGGAGTAGAGGCCTACTGAAACATTGATAAGAGGGAGTAGAGGCCTACTGAAACATTGATAAGAGGGAGTAGAGGCCTACTGAAACATTGATAAGAGGGAGTAGAGGCCTACTGGAACATTGATAAGAGGGAGTAGAGGCCTACTGGAACATTGATAAGAGGGAGTAGAGGCCTACTGAAACATTGATAAGAGGGAGTAGAGGCCTACTGAAACATTGATAAGAGGGAGTAGAGGCCTACTGGAACATTGATAAGAGGGAGTAGAGGCCTACTGGAACATTGATAAGAGGGAGTAGAGGCCTACTGAAACATTGATAAGAGGGAGTAGAGGCCTACTGAAACATTGATAAGAGGGAGTAGAGGCCTACTGAAACATTGATAAGAGGGAGTAGAGGCCTACTGAAACATTGATAAGAGGGAGTAGAGGCCTACTGAAACATTGATAAGAGGGAGTAGAGGCCTACTGAAACATTGATAAGAGGGAGTAGAGGCCTACTGAAACATTGATAAGAGGGAGTAGAGGCCTACTGAAACATTGATAAGAGGGAGTAGAGGCCTACTGAAACATTGGGAGCGTTAGCATCTATGTTCGCAGTGACTTTTGTGCCGTTTATAGTTTAAAATGCCATTAAAAACATTCATACAGATGATTTTCTCTCTTTCCCTTACAATCCAAACATAGTATGTCTATAACTCAATGCACTGCTTTTTAAAAATGATCTTTTTTTAGGGCCAAATTTAATCAAATAAAAAAAAGATTAATGTTATTAACTCTATTAATTATTTGAATCGTTTGACAGCCCTATTTAAAAACTAAACAAATTCACTTTTGCAAATGATTTCCTTTCTGGAAAATGTTTCAACTTAGTATGTTGTTATGGTAGCCATGCAATAACTGCACTCAGGAAGAGAAGTGCACTTAATTTGAATTTAAATGTTAAAAAAGGACCAAACTTATTTAATAAACTTCAGAGTACTCTGTTCCACCTCATCCCCCTCTTCTTGGTCCACCTCTCTTTGGATCAGTTTGTCAAGTTCACTTGTTCTCAGCTGTAGAACTCCAGCTCCCAGAATCCTCAGCTCTCCAGAAGCCAAGAATTCCATTGCATCATTTCCCCACTGCTTCCTCTCCCCCAGTGTCACGGTGACCAGGAACCATCACCACTATACACATACTAAGGGCCCGTTTGATCTCTCTATAAAGCAGTTCTGTACCGTATGTACAAAAGGCACTCAGGCTCCGTGTGGCTCTCAGAACTTGAAGAGGTTGATAAAGCCTTGTGGAGAAACAGGCTTACAGCAGCTCTCTGTGTTGTTGGCTGTGCAAGGGTGGTTTGTATCCTGAAACCACAGAGAGAGAGAGAGAGAGAATTTAGTATAGTAAATTAATTCTAAAGAAACAGAAATAACTGTCTAATTACTAGAGATGAAGTGTTCCCAACACTACCTTCCAGAAGAGGATGTGACAGTGTGTGACACAGAGAGAGAGAGAGACAGAGATGATGGAATGAGAGATGTTGAAGTGTTCCCAACACTACCTTCCAGAAGAGGATGTGACAGTGTGTGACACAGAGAGAGACAGAGATGATGGAATGAGAGATGTTGAAGTGTTCCCAACACTACCTTCCAGAAGAGGATGTGACAGTGTGTGACACAGAGAGAGACAGAGATGATGGAATGAGAGATGTTGAAGTGTTCCCAACACTACCTTCCAGAAGAGGATGTGACAGTGTGTGACACAGAGAGAGAGAGAGACAGAGATGATGGAATGAGAGATGTTGAAGTGTTCCCAACACTACCTTCCAGAAGAGGATGTGACAGTGTGTGACACAGAGAGAGAGAGAGACAGAGATGATAGAATGAGAGATGTTGAAGTGTTCCCAACACTACCTTCCAGAAGAGGATGTGACAGTGTGTGACACAGAGAGAGAGAGACAGAGATGATAGAATGAGAGATGTTGAAGTGTTCCCAACACTACCTTCCAGAAGAGGATGTGACAGTGTGTGACACAGAGAGAGAGAGAGACAGAGATGATGGAATGAGAGATGTTGAAGTGTTCCCAACACTACCTTCCAGAAGAGGATGTGACAGTGTGTGACACAGAGAGAGACAGAGACAGAGATGATAGAAGGAGAGATGTTGAAGTGTTCCCTACCTTCCAGAAGAGGATGTGACAGTGTGTGACACAGAGAGAGACAGAGATGATAGAAGGAGAGATGTTGAAGTGTTCCCTACCTTCCAGAAGAGGATGTGACAGTGTGTGACACAGAGAGAGACAGAGATGATAGAAGGAGAGATGTTGAAGTGTTCCCTACCTTCCAGAAGAGGATGTGACAGTGTGTGACACAGAGAGAGAGAGAGACAGAGATGATAGAATGAGAGATGTTGAAGTGTTCCCAACACTACCTTCCAGAAGAGGATGTGACAGTGTGTGCAGAACTGCAGGGTTTCACTGTATTGCTCTCTGACAGGGTAGCAGCGACACAGCTTAAAGTACATCTTCTTCCACTCCAACTGGCCCTTGTCTGACACCATCAGACGCTTACGGATCTGCACAGACAACACACACACACACAACCTTTAGTCATGTTTAACTCCAAATGCTTGCAGCTTTTGATATCTGCACTGCAACAAAATAAAACACACACACACACACACAAAAAGAGATGCATTCAGTTTTAGTGTTAAGGTTAGAATTAGGTTAAGGGTTAGGAGCTAGGGTTAGAGTTTTAGGGTTAAGATTAGAATTAGGTTAAGGGTTAGGAGCTAGGGTTAGAGTTTTAGGGTTAAGGTTAGAATTAGGTTAAGGGTTAGGAGCTAGGGTTAGAGTTTTAGGGTTAAGATTAGAATTAGATTAAGGGTTAGGAGCTAGGGTTAGAGTTTTAGGGTTAAGGTTAGAATTAGGTTAAGGGTTAGGAGCTAGGGTTAGAGTTTTAGGGTTAAGGTTAAAGAAAATACGATTTGAAATGGGACTGAATTGTGTGTCCCCACAAAGTTAGTTATAGAAGACTGTGTGTGTGTGTGTGTGTATATAAATAAATACCAGTCTGTACCTGTCTGTCAGTGAAGTGGTGCTGGCAGAGTCTCTTCCACAGCAGCCTGTCCTCAGTGAGTTGTCCCAGGTCTGGAGTCACCTGTCCCAAACTGACCAGGTCCCTGCCATCTGACAGACGCTCCATGATGTTCAGCTGCAGGCTGGCAGGCAGGTCTGTCAGGGTCATACCCTTTGACACAGGCTGGAGGGGAGTGGACACACAGAGACTTACATTTTGTCATTTTATTTTACCTTTATTTAACTTGGCAAGTCAGTTAAGAACAAATTCTTATTTTCAATGACGGCCTGGGAACAGTGGGTTAACTGCCTGTTCAGGGGCAGAACGACAGATTTGTACCTAGTCAGCTCGGGGGTTTGAACTTGCTACCTTCCGGTTACTAGTCCAACGCGCTAACCGCTAGGCTACCCTGCCGGCTCTACACTCTAACCGCTAGGCTACCCTGCCGCCTCTACACTCTAACCGCTAGGCTACCCTGCCGCCTCTACACTCTAACCGCTAGGCTACCCTGCCGCCTCTACACTCTAACCGCTAGGCTACCCTGCCGCCTCTACACTCTAACCGCTAGGCTACCCTGCCGCCTCTACACTCTAACCGCTAGGCTACCCTGCCTCCTCTACACTCTAACCGCTAGGCTACCCTGCCGCCTCTACACTCTAACCGCTAGGCTACCCTGCCGCCTCTACACTCTAACCGCTAGGCTACCCTGCCGCCTCTACACTCTAACCGCTAGGCTACCCTGCCTCCCCTTCCACATAAGGTGGAAGCTTTTGGTTTTGCTTCCTTTCTTCCTTCAACAACAATATATATTCCTTATATCCATTCGTATTAAAGCATCTCTAGTCCTGGGGGTATCAGCGATTGGCTGAATTCCAACTAGCTGGGTCTCACAGGTCTAAAACAACTAAGGTAAATCCAGAAACGTAGAGATGCCTGCAGGATCCCTGGACCAGAGTGGCTCCATTCTAATATAGTCTTTCATTTCCTTGACAGATTCCTTATGATCCTGTAAAAGTTTGGGGGCTCAACCCTGTTGATCTGAATGTTGTCCAGCTGTTGTTGCCACTGCAGGATGTTCTCCATGCTAACTAGCTAACTAGCTAACTAGCTGTGCCTGTCCTACTCACCCTGTTGATCTGAATATTGTCCAGCTGTTGTTGACACTGCAGGATGTTCTCCATGCTAACTAGCTAACTAGCTGTGCCTGTCCTACTCACCCTGTTGATCTGAATATTGTCCAGCTGTTGTTGCCACTGCAGGATGTTCTCCATGCTAACTAGCTAACTAACTAACTAGCTGTGCCTGTCCTACTCACCCTGTTGATCTGAATATTGTCCAGCTCTTGTTCCCACTGCAGGATGTTCTCCATGCTAACTAGCTAACTAACTAGCTGTGCCTGTCCTACTCACCCTGTTGATCTGAATGTTGTCCAGCTGTTGTTGCCACTGCAGGATGTTCTCCATGCTAACTAGCTAACTAGCTAACTAACTACCCGTGCCTGTCCTACTCACCCTGTTGATCTGAATATTGTCCAGCTGTTGTTGCCACTGCAGGATGTTCTCCATGCTAACTAGCTAACTAGCTAACTAACTAGCTGTGCCTGTCCTACTCACCCTGTTGATCTGAATATTGTCCAGCTGTTGTTGCCACTGTAGAATGTTCTCCATGCGATGGACCCAACAGTTGATGTTCCCCACCAGAACAGACTTCCCCATGTCCTGCACCAGGCCACACAGAGACACGTACAGGGTCTGAAGGAGCTCCTTGATGGGCCGAACATTCTGCTGGTCACCGAGGACTGTGGAGGGAGAGGACAAGAGAAACATTTTTTCAGCAACTCTCAGGAAGACAAAATGGAAGTAGATTTCATTAGTACTTCTAAACTTTGTATTATGAATGTGTTATTTCATTATTTTATTTTTTTAAATATATATTTTTAAAGGACACATCGTGCCTGTGCAGTTAATACACATGGTGTTCTGTGTTCCCTTGGTAGTGCTATTTACACCACCCTGTGCAGTTAATACACATGGTGTTCCCTTGGTAGTGCTATTTACACCACCCAGAGCAGTTAATACACATGGTGTCCCTTGGTAGTGCTATTTACACCACCCTGAGCAGTTAATACACATGGTGTTCCCTTGGTAGTGCTAGTTACACCACCCAGAGCAGTTAATACACATGGTGTTCCCTTGGTAGTGCTAGTTACACCACCCTGAGCAGTTAATACACATGGTGTTCCCTTGGTAGTGCTATTTACACCACCCTGAGCAGTTAATACACATGGTGTTCTGTGTTCCCTTGGTAGTGCTATTTACACCACCCTGTGCAGTTAATACACATGGTTAGAGGAAGTATGGAGGTCGTAGTGCTCCCCAGACCTGGTTGTTGACATGGTTAGAGGAAGTATGGAGGTCATAATGCTCCCCAGACCTGGTTGTTGACATGATTAGAGGAAGTATGGAGGTCGTAATGCTCCCCCAGACCTGGTTGTTGACATGATTAGAGGAAGTATGGAGGTCATAATGCTCCCCAGACCTGGTTGTTGACATGATTAGAGGAAGTATGGAGGTCATAATGCTCCCCAGACCTGGTTGTTGACATGATTAGAGGAAGTATGGAGGTCGTAATGCTCCCCAGACCTGGTTGTTGACATGATTAGAGGAAGTATGGAGGTCATAATGCTCCCCAGACCTGGTTGTTGACATGATTAGAGGAAGTATGGAGGTCGTAATGCTCCCCAGACCTGGTTGTTGAGGTTGTTGACATGGTTAGAGGAAGTATGGAGGTCGTAATGCTCCCCAGACCTGGTTGTTGACATGATTAGAGGAAGTATGGAGGTCGTAGTGCTCCCCTGACCTGGTTGTTGACATGATTAGAGGAAGTATGGAGGTCGTAGTGCTCCCCAGACCTGGTTGTTGACATGATTAGAGGAAGTATGGAGGTCATAATGCTCCCCAGACCTGGTTGTTGACATGATTAGAGGAAGTATGGAGGTCGTAATGCTCCCCAGACCTGGTTGTTGAGGTTGTTGACATGATTAGAGGAAGTATAGAGGTCGTAATGCTCCCCAGACCTGGTTGTTGACATGATTAGAGGAAGTATGGAGGTCATAATGCTCCCCAGACCTGGTTGTTGACATGATTAGAGGAAGTATGGAGGTCATAATGCTCCCCAGACTTGGTTGTTGAGGTTGTTGACATGATTAGAGGAAGTATGGAGGTCGTAGTGCTCCCCAGACCTGGTTGTTGACATGGTTAGAGGAAGTATGGAGGTCGTAATGCTCCCCAGACCTGGTTGTTGACATGATTAGAGGAAGTATGGAGGTCATAATGCTCCCCAGACCTGGTTGTTGACATGATTAGAGGAAGTATGGAGGTCGTAATGCTCCCCAGACCTGGTTGTTGACATGATTAGAGGAAGTATGGAGGTCGTAATGCTCCCCAGACCTGGTTGTTGACATGATTAGAGGAAGTATGGAGGTCGTAATGCTCCCCAGACCTGGTTGTTGACATGATTAGAGGAAGTATGGAGGTCGTAGTGCTCCCCAGACCTGGTTGTTGAGGTTGTTGACATGATTAGAGGAAGTATGGAGGTCGTAGTGCTCCCCAGACCTGGTTGTTGACATGATTAGAGGAAGTATGGAGGTCGTAGTGCTCCCCAGACCTGGTTGTTGACATGATTAGAGGAAGTATGGAGGTCATAATGCTCCCCAGACCTGGTTGTTGACATGATTAGAGGAAGTATGGAGGTCGTAGTGCTCCCCAGACCTGGTTGTTGACATGATTAGAGGAAGTATAGAGGTCATAATGCTCCCCAGACCTGGTTGTTGACATGATTAGAGGAAGTATGGAGGTCGTAATGCTCCCCAGACCTGGTTGTTGAGGTTGTTGACATGATTAGAGGAAGTATAGAGGTCGTAATGCTCCCCAGACCTGGTTGTTGACATGGTTAGAGGAAGTATGGAGGTCGTAATGCTCCCCAGACCTGGTTGTTGAGGTTGTTGACATGATTAGAGGAAGTATGGAGGTCGTAGTGCTCCCCAGACCTGGTTGTTGACATGATTAGAGGAAGTATGGAGGTCATAATGCTCCCCAGACCTGGTTGTTGACATGATTAGAGGAAGTATGGAGGTCATAATGCTCCCCAGACCTGGTTGTTGAGGTTGTTGACATGATTAGAGGAAGTATGGAGGTCGTAGTGCTCCCCAGACCTGGTTGTTGACATGATTAGAGGAAGTATGGAGGTCATAATGCTCCCCAGACCTGGTTGTTGAGGTGGTTGACATGATTAGAGGAAGTATGGAGGTCGTAATGCTCCCCAGACCTGGTTGTTGACATGATTAGAGGAAGTATAGAGGTCGTAATGCTCCCCAGACCTGGTTGTTGACATGATTAGAGGAAGTTTGGAGGTCATAATGCTCCCCAGACCTGGTTGTTGACATGATTAGAGGAAGTATAGAGGTCGTAATGCTCCCCAGACCTGGTTGTTGACATGATTAGAGGAAGTATAGAGGTCGTAATGCTCCCCAGACCTGGTTGTTGACATGATTAGAGGAAGTATGGAGGTCATAATGCTCCCCAGACCTGGTTGTTGACATGATTAGAGGAAGTATGGAGGTCGTAATGCTCCCCAGACCTGGTTGTTGACATGATTAGAGGAAGTATGGAGGTCGTAGTGCTCCCCAGACCTGGTTGTTGACATGATTAGAGGAAGTATGGAGGTCATAATGCTCCCCAGACCTGGTTGTTGACATGATTAGAGAAGTATGGAGGTCGTAATGCTCCCCAGACCTGGTTGTTGAGGTTGTTGACATGATTAGAGGAAGTATGGAGGTCGTAGTGCTCCCCTGACCTGGTTGTTGACATGATTAGAGGAAGTATGGAGGTCGTAATGCTCCCCAGACCTGGTTGTTGACATGATTAGAGGAAGTATGGAGGTCGTAATGCTCCCCAGACCTGGTTGTTGACATGATTAGAGGAAGTATGGAGGTCATAATGCTCCCCAGACCTGGTTGTTGACATGATTAGAGGAAGTATGGAGGTCGTAATGCTCCCCAGACCTGGTTGTTGACATGATTAGAGGAAGTATGGAGGTCATAATGCTCCCCAGACCTGGTTGTTGACATGATTAGAGGAAGTATGGAGGTCGTAATGCTCCCCAGACCTGGTTGTTGACATGATTAGAGGAAGTAGAGGTCGTAGTGCTCCCCTGACCTGGTTGTTGACATGATTAGATGAAGTATGGAGGTACACAATAATAAACTAGGAAGTCATAAAGAGGGGGGAGGAAGACCGGATTTGAGATTCAAACAGAAAGAGAGCTCACCTTTCTGCACCACTCTCTCCAGGATGTTCATGTAATTTTTCTGAGCCACTCCGCTGAGCGAGGGCAGCTGGGACTTGGCAATGAGCTCCAGCAGCTAGAGGAGAGAGAGACAGAGAGAGAGAGAGAGAGAGAGAGAGAGAGAGAGAGAGAGAGAGAGAGAGAGAGAGACAGAGAGAGACAGAGAGAGAGACAGAGAGAGAGACAGAGAGAGAGAGACAGAGAGAGAGAGAGAGAGAGAGAGAGAGAGAGAGAGAGAGAGACAGAAAACCAACATAAATATCAGCAGGCCTACTGTCAGACTCACAGACTCGCTCTGTTCCTCAATTACTTATTGTTTGCTATGCTTGTCTGTCTCCGAGTCACAAATAGCAAGGCCCTGGTCAGAAGCAGTGCACTATGGGCCCTGGTCAGAAGCAGTGCACTATGGGCCCTGGTCAGAAGCAGTGCACTATGGGCCCTGGTCAGAAGCAGTGCACTACGAAGGGAATCGGGTGCCATTTGGGACTCAAGCTGTTCTTCCATGACTGACTGCTTATTATGGTTTTATGGTCTCTGTAGGTGTAGAAAGACAGACAGAGCTCATTTCACAACAACAATCTGATCTCTATGGAGACGGTGGTCTCTATCAGACTGTTGGAACAGAGGAGGTGTCTCCTGGTCTCTAACTATCAGACTGTTGGAACAGAGGAGGTGTCTCCTGGTCTCTATCTATCAGACTGTTGGAACAGAGGAGGTGTCTCCTGGTCTCTAACTATCAGACTGTTGGAACAGAGGAGGTGTCTCCTGGTCTCTATCTATCAGACTGTTGGAACAGAGGAGGTGTCTCCTGGTCTCTATCTATCAGACTGTTGGAACAGAGGAGGTGTCTCCTGGTCTCTATCTATCAGACTGTTGGAACAGAGGAGGTGTCTCCTGGTCTCTATCTATCAGACTGTTGGAACAGAGGAGGTGTCTCCTGGTCTCTATCTATCAGACTGTTGGAACGGAGGAGGTGTCTCCTGGTCTCTAACTATCAGACTGTTGGAACAGAGGAGGTGTCTCCTGGTCTCTATCTATCAGACTGTTGGAACAGAGGAGGTGTCTCCTGGTCTCTAACTATCATCAGACTGTTGGAACAGAGGAGGTGTCTCCTGGTCTCTAACTATCATCAGACTGTTGGAACAGAGGAGGTGTCTCCTGGTCTCTAACTATCAGACTGTTGGAACAGAGGAGGTGTCTCCTGGTCTCTATCTATCAGACTGTTGGAACAGAGGAGGTGTCTCCTGGTCTCTATCTATCAGACTGTTGGAACAGAGGAGGTGTCTCCTGGTCTCTATCTATCAGACTGTTGGAACGGAGGAGGTGTCTCCTGGTCTCTATCTATCAGACTGTTGGAACAGAGGAGGTGTCTCCTGGTCTCTATCTATCAGACTGTTGGAACAGAGGAGGTGTCTCCTGGTCTCTAACTATCAGACTGTTTGAACAGAGGAGGTGTCTCCTGGTCTCTAACTATCAGACTGTTGGAACAGAGGAGGTGTCTCCTGGTCTCTATCTATCAGACTGTTGGAACAGAGGAGGTGTCTCCTGGTCTCTAACTATCAGACTGTTGGAACAGAGGAGGTGTCTCCTGGTCTCTATCTATCAGACTGTTGGAACAGAGGAGGTGTCTCCTGGTCTCTAACTATCAGACTGTTGGAACAGAGGAGGTGTCTCCTGGTCTCTATCTATCAGACTGTTGGAACAGAGGAGGTGTCTCCTGGTCTCTAACTATCAGACTGTTGGAACAGAGGAGGTGTCTCCTGGTCTCTAACTATCAGACTGTTGGAACAGAGGAGGTGTCTCCTGGTCTCTATCTATCAGACTG
>NW_026281089.1:180000-190000 GCF_023373465.1 Oncorhynchus keta
GTGTGTGTACTTATAGCCTCCACTCTACAGTAGGTCAGGACATTGTGTGTGTGTGTGTGTGTGTGTGTACACTTATAGCCTCCACTCTACACTAACTAACCATCAACGTAGGTTGTGTCTCCATTTCCACTAACCCAGAGAGTATTGCCTAATAGATCAACACACAGCTGTGTTTCCATGATCGTTGTGTCACCCTATGGGCTTAAAAAGTAGTGCACTACATTATATAGGGAATACAGTGGCATTTGGGGTCCCGGACAAAGTAGTGCACTACATTATATAGGGAATAGGGTGCCATTTGGGACGCAGTGGTAAACCTGATCTGTGTGGTGTAAACGAGAACCTCACTAATATCATGCTGCAGTAACACAGACACACACACGTTACCTAAGATATTATTCTGATGAACGTCTGTACTTACTGTTCTAGTTCTCTTTTAAATCAACAGAGAGAGAGAGAGAGATGTTCAAAGCAGACCAAACACACACCGTATCTCTCTCTCCCTCACAGAGTCTCTCTCTCGCTCCCTCACAGGCCGCTGTGAGTTAAGAGAATATCTCCAAAGAGCCTCTTGTCTGGAGAGAAGTGATAAGGCCCAGAGAGACACAGCAGAGAGAGTGAGAGAGAGAGAGAGAGAGAGAGAGAGAGAGAGAGACAGAGAGAGAGAGAGAGAAAGAGACACAGCAGAGAGAGAGAGAGAGAGAGAAAGAGACACAGCAGAGAGAGAGAGAGAGAGAGAGAGAGAGAGAGAAAGAGACACAGCAGAGAGAGAGAGAGAGAGAGAGAGAAAGAGACACAGCAGAGAGAGAGAGAGAGAGAGAGAGAGAGAGAGAGAGAAAGAGACACAGCAGAGAGAGAGAGAGAGAGAGAGACACAGCAGAGAGAGAGAGAGAGAGAGAGAGAGACACAGCAGAGAGAGAGAGAGAGAGAGAGAGAGAGAGAGAGACACAGCAGAGAGAGAGAGAGAGAGAGAGAGAGAGAGACACAGCAGAGAGAGAGAGAGAGAGAAAGAGACACAGCAGAGAGAGAGAGAGAGAAAGAGACACAGCAGAGAGAGAGAGAGAGAAAGAGACACAGCAGAGAGAGAGAGAGAGAGAAAGAGACACAGCAGAGAGAGAGAGAGAAAGAGACAGAGCAGAGAGAGAGAGAGAGAGAGAGAGAGAGAGAGAGAGAGAGAGAGAGAGAGAGAGAGAGACACAGCAGAGAGAGAGAGAGAGAGAGAGAGAGAGAGAAAGAGACACAGCAGAGAGAGAGAGAGAGAGAGAGAGAGAGAGAGAGAGAGAGAAAGAGACACAGCAGAGAGAGAGAGAGAGAGAGAGAGAGAGAGAGAGAGAGAGAGAGAAAGAGACACAGCAGAGAGAGAGAGAGAGAGAGAGAGAGAGAGAGAGAGAAAGAGACACAGCAGAGAGAGAGAGAGAGAGAAAGAGACAGCAGAGAGAGAGAGAGAGAAAGAGACACAGCAGAGAGAGAGAGAGAGAAAGAGACACAGCAGAGAGAGAGAGAGAGAGAAAGAGACACAGCAGAGAGAGAGAGAGAGAGAGAGAGAGAGAGAGAGAGAGAGAAAGAGACACAGCAGAGAGAGAGAGAGAGAGAGAGAGAGAGAGAGAGAGAAAGAGACACAGCAGAGAGAGAGAGAGAGAGAGAGAAAGAGACAGCAGAGAGAGAGAGAGAGAAAGAGACACAGCAGAGAGAGAGAGAGAGAGAAAGAGACACAGCAGAGAGAGAGAGAGAGAGAAAGAGACACAGCAGAGAGAGAGAGAGAGAGAGAGAGAGAGAGAGAGAGAGAGAGAGAGAGAGACACAGCAGAGAGAGAGAGAGAGAGAGAGAGAGAGACACAGCAGAGAGAGAGAGAGAGAGAGAGAGAGAAAGAGACACAGCAGAGAGAGAGAGAGAGAGAGAGAGAGAGAGAAAGAGACACAGCAGAGAGAGAGAGAGAGAGAGAGAGAGAGAGAGAGAGAGAAGGAGAGAGAGAGAGAGAGAGAGAGAGAGAGAAAGAGACACAGCAGAGAGAGAGAGAGAGAGAGAGAAAGAGACACAGCAGAGAGAGAGAGAGAGAGAGAGAGAAAGAGACAGCAGAGAGAGAGAGAGAGAGAGAGAGAGAGAGAGACACAGCAGAGAGAGAGTGAGAGAGAGAGAGAGAGACACAGCAGAGAGAGAGAGAGAGAGAGAGAGAGAGACACAGCAGAGAGAGAGAGAGAGAGAGAGAGAAAGAGACAGCAGAGAGAGAGAGAGAGAGAGAGAAAGAGACAGCAGAGAGAGAGAGAGAGAGAAAGAGACACAGCAGAGAGAAAGACACAGCAGAGAGAGAGAGAGAGAGAGAGAGAGAAAGAGACACAGCAGAGAGAGAGAGAGAGAGAAAGAGACACAGCAGAGAGAGAGAGAGAGAGAGAGAGAGAGAGACACAGCAGAGAGAGAGAGAGAGAGAGAGAGAGAGACACAGCAGAGAGAGAGAGAGAGAGAGAGAGAGAGAGAGAGAGAGAGAGAGAAAGAGACACAGCAGAGAGAGAGAGAGAGAGAGAGAGAAAGAGACACAGCAGAGAGAGAGAGAGAGAGAGAGAGAGAAAGAGACACAGCAGAGAGAGAGAGAGAGAGAGAGAGAGAAAGAGACACAGCAGAGAGAGAGAGAGAGAGAGAGAGAGAGAGAAAGAGACAGAGAGAGAGAGAGAGAGAAAGAGACACAGCAGAGAGAGAGAGAGAGAGAGAGAGAGAGAGAAAGAGACACAGCAGAGAGAGAGAGAGAGACACAGCAGAGAGAGAGAGAGAGAGAGAGACACAGCAGAGAGAGAGAGAGAGAGAGAGAGAGAAAGAGACACAGCAGAGAGAGAGAGACACAGCAGAGAGAGAGAGAGAGAGAGAGAGAGAGAAAGAGACACAGCAGAGAGAGAGAGAGAGAGAGAAAGAGACACAGCAGAGAGAGAGAGAAAGAGACACAGCAGAGAGAGAGAGAGAGAAAGAGACACAGCAGAGAGAGAGAGAGAGAAAGAGACACAGCAGAGAGAGAGAGAGAAAGAGACACAGCAGAGAGAGAGAGAGAGAGAAAGAGACACAGCAGAGAGAGAGAGAGAGAGAAAGAGACACAGCAGAGAGCGAGAGAGAGAGAAAGAGACACAGCAGAGAGCGAGAGAGAAAGAGACACAGCAGAGAGCGAGAGAAAGAGACAGCAGAGAGAGAAAGAGACAGCAGAGAGAAAGGTGAAGCAAGGAAGAGAAGAGAGCGAGCAAGAGACCTACACGCCCAGAACATAACACAGCCCTTTAAAACACCCCTCAGTACTGTGTCTGAGGTTAACCCTTTAAAACTCCTACTCTCTATGGTAACACCCTTTAATGTTCAACAATACATTAGTATGAATGCACAATGTCATATTTGTCATTTTCCTAAGGTGACGCCGAAGGACAATTCACATCCCCCGATGGACAATAAAGTTATGTTCCCATCTCATGGGAATCCTCAGATGGACAATAAAGTTATATTCCAATCTCATAGGAATCCTCAGATGGACAATAAAGTTATGTTCCCATCTCATAGGAATCCTCAGATGGACAATAAAGTTATGTTCCTATCTCGTAGGATCCTCAGATGGACAATAAAGTTATGTTCCCATCTCATGGGAATCCTCAGATGGACAATAAAGTTATGTTCCCATCTCGTAGGAATCCTCAGATGGACAATAAAGTTATGTTCCTATCTCATAGGAATCCTCAGATGGACAATAAAGTTATGTTCCCATCTCGTAGGAATCCTCAGATGGGAACATAACTTATTGTCCATCTCGTAGGAATCCTCAGATGGACAATAAAGTTATATTTCAATCTCATAGGAATCCTCAGATGGGAACATAACTTTATTGTCCATCTCGTAGGAATCCTCAGATGGACAATAAAGTTATGTTCCTATCTCATAGGAATCCTCAGATGGACAATAAAGTTATGTTCCCATCTCATAGGAATCCTCAGATGGACAATAAAGTTATGTTCCTATCTCATAGGAATCCCCCGATGGACAATAAAGTTATGTTCCCATCTCATGGGAATCCTCAGATGTGAACATAACTTTATTGTCCATCTCGTAGGAATCCTCAGATGGACAATAAAGTTATGTTCCCATCTCGTAGGAATCCTCAGATGGGAACATAACTTTATTGTCCATCTCATAGGAATCCCTTCATGATGATTTAACACAGAAGTAGAAGGGAGAAGTCAACCCACCCGTACGACATAGTTGAACCTCCGGTTGTCCTTGATGGCGCTGCAGAAGTCCAGCCGGTTGAACGCTTCTCCCAGAGTGCAGTAACCATGACGCTGGGATAATTAGGACCATCGGGTATTAGTGTCTGGTTCAACGGGCAACAGGGTATACTGTGACTGTTTATGTTAATAAAGAGACAGTCCTTCCTTCCTTTCTTCCTTCCTTCCTTCCTTTCCTTCCTTTTCTTTCCTTCCTTCCTTTCCTTCCTTCCTTTCCTTTCCTTCCTTCCTTCCTTCCTTCCCTTCCCTTTCCTTCCCTTTCCTTTCCCTCCTTCCCTCCTTCCCTCCTTCCCTCCTTTCCCTCCTTTCCTTCCTTCCTCCTTCCCTCCTTCCCTCCTTTCCCTCCTTTCCTTCCTTCCTTCCTTTCCTTCCTTTCCTTCCTTTCCTTTCCTTCCCTTTCCTTCCCTTTCCTTTCCCTCCTTCCTTCCTTTCCTTCCTTCCTTTCCTTCCTTCCTTCCTTCCTTCCTTCCTTCCTTTCCTTCCTTTCCTTCCTTCCTTCCTTCCTTCCTTCCTTCCCTTCCTTTCCTTCCTTTCCTTCCTTCCTTTCCTTCCTTTCCTCCCTTCCTTCCTCCCTTCCTTCCTCCCTTCCTTCCTTTCCTCCCTTCCTTTCCTCCCTTCCTTTCCTCCCTTCCCTCCCTTCCTTTCCTCCCTTCCTTTCCTTCCTCCCTTCCTTCCTTCCTTCCTTCCTTTCCTTCCTTTCCTTCCTTTCCTTCCTTTCCTTCCTTCCTTTCCTTACCTCTTTAGTGCTTCCTTTGTGAACGTAAATCCATTTCTCTTTGTGGAAATCTGAGAGAAAAAGGAGAGTGTGTTATCACCGTGGAGATGACCATTTCCTGTGTAAAATGTCTTTATGATGTCATTGGCCGGTACTGTAATACTGTAGGTTAAACTTACAGGGAATCTTTGCGTTGTTGTTCATGAAGTCTTTCCTTCTCTTCTTAGCTGCCATGTCGTATGTAACAGACAGCCGCAGATTCTCCTGGAAGCATTCGTCCTCTGTTTTACAATAGCTGGAAGACAGACCATACATCCTGTTAGCAATAGCTGGAAGACAGACCATACACCCTGTTAGCAATAGCTGGAAGACAGACCATACATCCTGTTAGCAATAGCTGGAAGACAGACCATACATCCTGTTAGCAATAGCTGGAAGACAGACCATACATCCTGTTAGCAATAGCTGGAAGACAGACCATACATCCTGTTAGCAATAGCTGGAAGACAGACCATACATCCTGTTAGCAATAGCTGGAAGACAGACCATACATCCTGTTAGCAATAGCTGGAAAAGAGACCATACATCCTGTTAACCATAGCTGGAAGACAGACCATACATCCTGTTAACCATAGCTGGAAGACAGACTATACACCCAGTTACATATCTGGCGTACAAAAAGCTAAATTTGAGTTTTATCATTGTATGAAATGTTTTTAAAAATGGCTCATTTGAGATGATACTATGGTTTTTCCAAACAGGTAGGCATATAGTTGGCTTCAAACTGCCTGGAGTCAGGATCCACTGTAATTCCAACAGACGTCGTCTAATCCCATCACTTGCACAGTAGTTATTTATAGCACAATGATTAACGAGTAGGAACACAGGCTCAAAAACACACAATAACAACACAATAACGTCTCCTGCTTAGCCGTAGTATAACAGCAAGAGCGAATAGCGTATTGTGAGTAACGTCACATTAGGTTTCTATCACTTATCTATTTATCGCTTATTTTAGAGGTAGACTGGATATCAAATTGTCAATATGTATATATTTTTTCTCCTTCTCTGTCCCCCTGCCGCAATCTCTCAATTCAAGGGGCTTTATTGGTATGGGAAACATATGTTAACATTGCCAACGCAAGTGAACTAGATAATAAACAAAAGTGTCTCTCTCTCTATCGCTCTCAGAGCATTTCATGGGAAAACTCCTTGGATAACTTGATGGCGCACTTCAGTTGCTCTCGATGTCACTAGCTGGTGTCGATGCTGCTCAAGACAACATGTATCAGGAAGCACAAACACAACAAAACATACATCCAGTTTCCGATACTGACCTCACGTCTGAGTCATTGCTGTTTTTTTCGTCTAAAGAATAGTTTTTCCATCCTTCTTCAGTTTTAACCCAGCTCTGACCCGGGGACCGCCAATCCTGTCCCAGAAAAGGCATTCTCGACAGTTTAAAAATCAACAACGCCGAAAGAAAATGATAGTTCTGACTTTATGTTGAAGAACGTTAAATGTCGTAAGATACAGGTTTGTTTTTGTCTCCCGTCTGGTCTTCAATAAAGTGTCTGATGTGTCGTCTGGTATTGTGACTGCGCAGCGGCCCGTTTTATTCTCCTGGGAACAATCCGGAAAGTCAACACTTGAGCTCCTCCCCTTTTGGAAACTGTGCGGCAACACGTGGCTTTGTTTATCTTCTTCTTTATTGCAAAATGACCCAGGGAAGGAATACTGTCAACCACAGTGGGGGTTTAGGGGGAAAATGTCCTGTGCTGGAAGATACATTAATCATTTTATACTGCTGAATCAGAGCTTTTTCATTTGACCTAGACACAACAAGCCTTTCTTGATAACGTAGATAAAATAATCTTATCAGTTTCTGTCAATTCCCCTGACTCATCCCTGGAAGTTAAAAATGAAGTCTCTTCTCAGGATTCTGCAAAAGTGCAGGGTTACATTGGGGGAAACTAGATGTATAAGGGGGTAAGTTGAGCCGCCCTCTAGGAAAATATACACCAAATTAATAATTCCACCAAATATTTAGGAAGAGGTCATCGTTTCATGGAGTCTGTGAAGGAAGAAATCACTTGGAAAAAGTGGTAAGCAAGTTATGTGCATCGATTTTCACCAAGTCAGATAAATGTATTAGGCTGGAGGTTTCCTTGTAGCTGTGTGGGCTAGTAGTTTGCCTTGGGGTAAGTTTAGCCAATGGCCTTGGAGTATCCAATGGTTGAGCCAATGGCCTTGGAGTATCCAATGGTTGAGCCAATGGCCTTGGGGCATCCAATGGTTGAGCCAATGGCCTTGGGGTATCCAATGGTTGAGCCAATGGCCTTGGGGTATCCAATGGTTGAGCCAATGGCCTTGGGGTATCCAATGGTTGAGCCAATGGCCTTGGAGTATCCAATGGTTGAGCCAATGGCCTTGGGGTATCCAATGGTTGAGCCAATGGCCTTGGAGTATCCAATGGTTGAGCCAATGGCCTTGGAGTATCCAATGGTTGAGCCAATGGCCTTGGGGTATCCAATGGTTGAGCCAATGGCCTTGGAGAATCCAATGGTTGAGCCAATGGCCTTGGAGTATCCAATGGTTGAGCCAATGGCAAGTTGAGGAAATGTAAGTATTTTCTTCCCAGGTATAATGCAAAGCATTATCGCTGGGATATGAGGTAACAACAGGGCCTGGCCTATGTTAAATGTGTTTAACTGGAGTCTCAGAGCAGGAGTCTCAGTAGAACAGACTGGGTAACTGGAGTCTCAGTAGAACAGACTGGGTAACTGGAGTCTCAGTAGAACAGACTGGGTAACTGGAGTCTCAGTAGAACAGACTGGGTAACTGGAGTCTCAGTAGAACAGACTGGGTAACTGGAGTCTCAGTAGACCAGACTGGGTAACAGGAGTCTCAGTAGAACAGACTGGGTAACTGGAGTCTCAGTAGAACAGACTGGGTAACAGGAGTCTCAGTAGAACAGACTGGGTAACTGGAGTCTCAGTAGAACAGACTGGGTAACTGGAGTCTCAGTAAAACAGACTGGGTAACTGGAGTCTCAGTAGAACAGACTGGGTAACTGGAGTCTCAGTAGAACAGACTGGGTAACTGGAGTCTCAGTAGAACAGACTGGGTAACTGGGTAACTGGAGTCTCGATTTTGGAGTCTCAGAGCAGGTGTCTCAGTAGAACAGACTGGGTAACTGGAGTCTCAGTAGAACAGACTGGGTAACTGGAGTCTCAGTAGAACAGACTGAGTAACTGGAGTCTCAGTAGAACAGACTGGGTAACTGGAGTCCCAGTAGAACAGACTGAGTAACTGGAGTCTCAGTAGAACAGACTGGGTAACTGGAGTCTCAGTAGAACAGACTGGGTAACTGGAGTCTCAGTAGAACAGACTGGGTAACTGGAGTCTCAGTAGAACAGACTGGGTAACTGGAGTCTCAGTAGAACAGACTGGGTAACTGGAGTCTCAGTAGAACAGACTGGGTAACTGGAGTCTCAGTAAAACAGACTGGGTAACTGGAGTCTCAGTAGAACAGACTGGGTAACTGGAGTCTCAGTAGACCAGACTGGGTAACAGGAGTCTCAGTAGAACAGACTGGGTAACTGGAGTCTCAGTAGAACAGACTGGGTAACTGGAGTCTCAGTAGACCAGACTGGGTAACAGGAGTCTCAGTAGAACAGACTGGGTAACTGGAGTCTCAGTAGAACAGACTGGGTAACTGGAGTCTCAGTAGAACAGACTGGGTAACTGGAGTCTTAGTAGAACAGACTGGGTAACTGGAGTCTCAGTAGAACAGACTGGGTAACTGGAGTCTCAGTAGAACAGACTGGGTAACTGGAGTCTCAGTAGAACAGACTGGGTAACTGGAGTCTCAGTAGACCAGACTGGGTAACAGGAGTCTCAGTAGAACAGACTGGGTAACTGGAGTCTCAGTAGAACAGACTGGGTAACAGGAGTCTCAGTAGAACAGACTGAGTAACTGGAGTCTCAGTAGAACAGACCGGGTAACTGGAGTCTCAGTAGAACAGACTGGGTAACTGGAGTCTCAGTAAAACAGACTGGGTAACTGGAGTCTCAGTAGAACAGACTGGGTAACTGGAGTCTCAGTAGAACAGACTGGGTAACTGGAGTCTCAGTAGAACAGACTGGGTAACTGGAGTCTCAGTAAAACAGACTGGGTAACTGGAGTCTCAGTAGAACAGACTGGGTAACTGGAGTCTCAGTAGAACAGACTGGGTAACTGGAGTCTCAGTAGAACAGACTGAGTAACTGGAGTCTCTGTAGAACAGACTGAGTAACTGGAGTCTCAGTAGAACAGACTGGGTAACTGGAGTCTCAGAGCAGGAGTCTCAGTAGAACAGACTGAGTAACTGGAGTCTCAGTAGAACAGACTGGGTAACTGGAGTCTCAGTAGAACAGACTGGGTAACTGGAGTCTCAGTAGAACAGACTGAGTAACTGGAGTCTCAGTAGAACAGACTGGGTAACTGGAGTCTCAGTAGAACAGACTGGGTAACTGGAGTCTCAGTAGAACAGACTGAGTAACTGGAGTCTCTGTAGAACAGACTGGGTAACTGGAGTCTCTGTAGAACAGACTGGGTAACTGGAGTCTCAGTAGGACAGACTGGGTAACTAGAGCCTCAGAGCAGTGTCTCAGCCTGGTTGACTGGTCCGGCCTGGATTGTCCTGTTATACACAAAAGGTCACAGGTCACATTCAGACCACAGCCTAGAAACATCAACAACACCAGACGAGACCAGATGAGACCAGAGGAGACCAGATGAGACCAGACGAGACCAGATGAGACCAGAGGAGACCAGATGAGACCAGACGAGACCCGATGATACCAGAGGAGACCAGATGAGACCAGACAAGACCAGATGAGACCAGATGAGACCAGACGAGCAGATGAGACCAGAGGAGACCAAAGGAGACCAGAGGAGACCAGTTGAGACCAGATGAGACCAGATGAGACCAGAGGAGACCAGATGAGACCAGAGGAGAGCAGATGAAACCAGATGAGAGCAGAGGAGACCAGA